>NC_069504.1:527254716-527554716 GCF_027579735.1 Bombina bombina
ATATGGGAGGATGGAGCTTTAGGGGTTAGTAACTTTATTATAGTGGCGGTGATGTCGAGGAGCGGCGGAATAGGGGGTTAATAACATTTATTAGTCTCGGCAATGTCGGGAGCGGCAGATTAGGGATGTTTAGATTTAGGGTTTATGTTATGCTGTTACTTTTTTTCCGGGTTGCGTTACGGAAATTTTTAATTCCGCACTTCAGGTGTTAGTTTTTTTTCTAACACTCTCTACCCATTGATGTCTATGGGGGAAAGTGTGCACAAACACGCCAAAGCAGCCCTTGGATTTTGTGTGGTATCGAGCTTAACGCCACCATATCGCATGCACAAGGAGGCTTTTTAGTTACTCGTAATGGCAGTGCTATGGAAGGTGAAATAACGCAACTTTTTTGGTGTTAGTTTCGCACACTGTTTAGCGCAAAACTTGTAATCTAGGTGGGTGTTTGCTACAATTGTTCTACAATAAGCAAAGTCCACCACTACTTGCCTTATTTGGAGAAGCCAGTATAGACTTATTACTAGAGTTGCCCGGTGTCCGGTATCTGACCGGACAGTTGGTTTTTCCACCAGCTGTCCTGTAAAATTTGAAGAAAAAAACCAAACACAAATGTCTGGGTTTTTTTTTTAAGCAAACATTAGATACATGCATATGCAGTTCCAAAAGCTGATGATAGGTTTCACTCATAGTAGAACAGAAGCTAGTTAGGTGAAGAAGCCGAGTTCTGATTGCACTTAACACTGCCAGCCACTTGCAATCAAACACAGATCAAGTTGTGTAGTGTGTAGTAGAGAGGGGCCGTGTCCGCTCAACCTTGCTAAATGCCGACAGCATACACTGTCAGCATTTAACATTGCACAAGCATTTTCTTGCTTACTGGTGGGGTGTCAATCATCCTGATCGTATCGGATCAGGATGATTTCAGTCCAACACCTAAAAGGGGGTGTAGAAGTGCCAGTAAACATTAATGTATTATGTGTCATCTAAAGTTTTTTTTTTAATGTAAAATATGTATTCAAAGTTGATTATTATTTTTTTAATGAAATGTAATGCTAATTTTTAAAATATAAGCTTGAGATCAAACCTGTCAATCAAATACTCTGGCCCCCCCCCCTTGCTTCCCGCGATTTCAAGCTCTTGTGCTGTAGTGTATGACAGCGCGTTCTAGCTGTCAGAGAGAACTAGAGGAGCTGCAGATTCACTTAAAAGTCTCCACTTTGACACCAAGCTGTCATATAAATTGTGAAGCGTTCCACTTCAAGATTTACATGACAGCTGTAGAGCAAGCTAGTGGCGCTGCTGAAATGGGAGGAAATGGAAATCTTGTGACACAGAAGTAACAGGAAGTTGTTCAGCTCTAAAATATGTTTTAATGAAAGTTTAAGGGAGCTCCGCATAACAATCTTGTTTCTTTGCACTGCTCAGCCGAAGTGAAATTTTCGGCAGTAACCAAACAAGTGCGCATGCGCAAGGGGATCTGGCTGTGTGAGGACGCAAGCGGCGCGCATCTCTAACAACTCTGTGGCCCGACCGATTCATAGAGGTAATAGGATGTGGCAGGGCCTGGGAGAAGCACATTCAGCAAGGGGGCAGTCCTAACAAGAGGCAGAATGATAGATTAAAATATAGATATGTGCTAAATAATTAAAATAATAAGTGTTTAAAAGTTTAGAACAAGGAATGTGAAATATAAATTTTGAATAGAAAAGTTGTTTTTTTTAATGTTTACTGTCCCTTTAAGGAGCAGCGGTCTTACAACTGCTGCTTCTTAACTTCCGTTTCTGGCGGATCAGAAACGATCGGGGTCGGAAGCAACATCGACCCCATAGTCCTTTCCTGGTAGAACTTTTAGAAGAATGCTAGATAATTACATATGAATGTGTATAAAGTGCATTTAAAGAGACATACTTTGATTTTAGACTTTACAGTTTAATTGAATAGACTGTAAGGTAGCTGCAACTGACTGAACAGTGCAAGATGATTCTTAATACATGGGTTTATAAAGTATTGCAAGACTCTTTAGGAGTATTGAACACTGCTATCAATCCTATAAATAATAATCATTTTATATTCTTTAGTATAAAGCTGCCAGCCTTCTATTTTCGATCAAACAATATATAAAAAGATAAATGAATATCCATGTTCTATAAGCAAAGTAAGCAGCTGCAAGTCACTGCTTTTTATCCCAGTGTTCTGTACACTTGATCACTCTATATAACAATCCAAAGCTATAAAGGGGAATGCATGTTGATTTTTTTTTTTTTTTTTAAAGGATATTCAGTTAAAATGGTTACTCTCCATGAAATGTGTAAACCTTTGGAATGTTCTTTTTATGATTTAATTTGACAGCTTTTTCATGTAATTTAACTATTTTGCTTTCCCAATGACCCTGAGAGGCTGAAGGGTATCCTTCACAATCTAGAACTCTAACCCCACAACATTCTACACAGTGATTTCTTGATCACTGTATAAGCTCATATATGTCTGTCAATAATTGGCCACAGAAAAATATTGGAAGTGAGGGGCAGTCAAGGGGGTAATTTTTTTCATTTGATGCAACGGGTGTGAATGAGTGTAACTAATGACTATATATATATATGCCAGTGAACAAGGGCTAGGGTGAGGCCCGAAACATGTTTGGCACTCTCTTCCATCAGAACGCAGTGTTTTTCTTACATTTTTTTATGGTGAACTTTATGTTTTTTTTATCTTTTTGCTAAATAAATGTTACTTTTTATATAAAATATTTTTCTTAATTTTTGAGAGGTGCTGAGGATATCTGCTTTATATATATATATATTGTTGCAAACAAATGCACTCTCAGGTCTTCTTAGTAGTGGGTCAAAAAACTAAATTTATTTACGTTTCGGGGTTCACACAGACCCCTTCGTCAAAATAAAAATTTTATTCTGACGAAGGGGTCTGTGTGAACCCCGAAACGTAAATACATTTTGTTTTTTGACCCACTACTAAGAAGACCTGAGAGTGCATTTTTTTGCAACAATATTCATTCCATTTTTGCACCCAGGCTGATGACCCAGGAGGGTGGATTCACTTTTTGGAGTGTGCTATAAATATATATATAAAAAAAAAAAATATATATATATATATATATATATATATATATATATATATATATATAAATAATCTTTATTGAGTTTTGTAAGAAATTACAAAAAATGTACAGCTGAAACTCTATATGCTTATGAACACAATGACAAATTTGCAAGGTATGTTCAATAGTCACAACCATAATTGTAAGTTAAGAATTCAACAATACAGAAAAGAAAATAGACCAGATTACGAGTGGCACGCTAACAGTTATGTGTGAGCAAAAAGGAGCTTAGCAGTGGTGCTTGTGCACATCGGATGTAGCGCTCGTATTACAAGTTAAAAGTAACATGATCGCTTGAGCTCAATTTAAGTTAAAGCGCGTCGGGATAGCTCGTCCTTTAACCCCTTAAGGACCAAGGACGTATAGGGTACGTCCTACAAAAAAAGTCAGTTAGTGACCAAGGACGTACCCTGTATGTCCTCAGAGGTATCAAGCGTTGGAAGCGCCAAATCATGAAGTATGCAACAATTTTGTTTAGGAAGCACAGTATTTGGGACATCTGGGATGTTGGGCAAGGGATCTGGGAGGGGGAGGGAGGTGGGATATTGAGGGGGGGCAGCTACACTACATTTTTTGAGGGCAAACTGGGTACTGGCAGACACCAAGATGGCAGCAAATAGGTAGAGGGGGGAGGGTTATAGAGCTGTATGAGGGGGGATCAGGGAGTTTGGGGGCTAAGAGGGGATCCAATACTGCACAATCAAGAGAAAAAAAAAATTAAAATACTTTTTATTTAGTACAGGCAGACTTTCTGCCAGTACTTAAGATGGCAGTGACAATTGTGAGGTGGGGGAGGGAAGAGAGCTGTTTGAGGGGGGTCAGGGAGGGTTCAGGGGGTGGGATGTGTCAGGTGGGAGGCTGATCTCTACACTAAAGCTAAGATTAACCCTACAAGCTACCTAAATTAACCCCTTCACTGCGGGGCATAATACAAGTGTGGTGCGCAGGGGCATTTAGCGGCCTTCTAATTACCAAAAAGCAACGCCAAAGCCATAAATGTCTGCTATTTCTGAACAAAGGGGATCCCAGAGAAGCATTTACAACCATTTGTGCCATAATTGCACAAGCTGTTTGTAATTGATTTCAGTGAGAAACCTAAAATTGTGAAACATTTTACCTAAAATTGTGAAACATTTTAAAAAATGTTTTTATTTGATCGCATTTTGCGGTGAAATGGTGGCATGAAATATACCAAAATGGGCCTAGATCAATACTTTGCGTTGTCTACTACACTACACTAAAGCTACAATTAAACCTACAAGCTCCCTACAAACACCTTCTGTCAGGATACCTGTAAATAACATTAAATAAGCAACAGATATATCAGATATTTGATATTTCATTTTGTAGCTAAAAATCCAATGTGAGATGGGTTTTAGCTGGGTGATACAACCCCTTTCTTCTTGGTTAAAATGCATCCAAATGAGAACAAAGAAATGAAACCTTTCTTTGATCTAATTAATTTCAAACAGTCACTTCAAAGAAAGGCAAAATCTTCAATAAGAGATGGTCAATCTATATAGCTGTATATTCCAGGTCTTAGATCAGACATAAGCTATGCTTATCCTAATTAAGATAACCTTTAAGTTGTTTCAGAGGGGAAACATCTGTTTCATTGCCTGGATTACAGGAATCCCTGGAATGACAGAGACATAGTGTCTGGAACTTTTTGTTTGAAGCCTAATGAGATGCAAAGACTAATTATAACTGCTGAGGTTTGAATATACGAAGCTCAGACATACGTCTGGTGGAAGATTCGCTAAGCAAAAGCACATGTTTTGCATTGTAACTCTTGGTTTCATTTTAATACAGCCTGCATAATTTAAATAACTATATAACAATGTGTAATCTGCTGGATTTTTAAATGAATATAAGAGGATACTCAAAATGAATATATATATAGATATATATTCAGACATATATTAAACATGAACATGGAAACCTGAAAGTTGAGATTCCAGCATGTCTTAACCTATGTATTTTTTTTTTACATAGGATGCTTTAAGGTTTTAATATGACCAATGTTAATAATCTATTTCTTTATTTTCCAGGCATATAACAAATACACGTGTGGTTGTCCCAATTAGAGGTGCACTGAATATGAAATATGCTATGATCTTATATGAATAAAAGGAAATAACCAAATGCTATTTTTAAATGGGTTTTAAGAGAATAATTAGCAGTATAAATTATTTATTAATATGATTATTAAAAACATACTGTGTTTGATATTGAAGTGATCAGGAAAAATGATACTGTGTGACCCATGTGTATTTGAACATGTAACTTATTAATATAAAGAAATTATAGCATTTCAAATGAACATTTTAAAGAAATGTTTTTACTGTATAGAAACAATAAAAATGAAACTGTTTGTCTCTGTCTGCTGCCCCCGATGTTGTGATGCGAGAATTACAGCCAAAAGATTTGACTGTTAAAGATTCGTTTCCATAGTATCCATGCATTGCCAGGAAATCAATGAAGGGAGGCGTCTCCCAAGTTGACCTATGGGATTTCAGATCAGAAGGGCCTATCCAATTCACCAATGATGGTAAGAAGCAAACAGGGTGGGGTTATATCAAATGATAAAACCCCAAGCATAGGATGGTCTGGGTGGCTGTCTGTCTGTCTGTCTGCTAACTGGTAACTGAAATTGGCTGCGTTGGATACAGTTACTAAAAGGCATAATAGCTACCCTTACTTCTCCACATTGCAAAACTCTACTTTCGTATTCTGAGGTGAATTGGACGTACATTGAAAATTCTGGAAATAGGAAGATATTCATTGATCCCCTGGTAAAGTATAAGAGGTTGCTAAATATAGGTAATATTTAAAACAAAATAGTCGCTGCAGTTAAATTACAACTAATAGATTTAAAGAGCATATTTATATTTTAGACTCATATTCATAGTCCTGAATAGTTTTAAGCTTGCCTTTTGTATGCTAAATATATAAAACAAACATTCATTGTTGCTGTAGTTAGCAGATTTATAAAAAAAACTAATTGTATTTTAACCTTGTATTTCATAGCCTATGTATTGTAAAACTAATCATAAATGCTAAGTAGTTTATCTTTGCAAATATACAAATATATTTTAGAATTTGTCTTAACTGTAGGTAATTAAGAACCATTTCAGCATAGATAAATTGGCATTTAAACTGACTGTTTACATTAAGAATATATATACTTCTGGTGTTCTAATTAGAATTGTATTAGAATAATTTGTGGGCTAAATAACTTAATTGTACCAGTCTGAATGTTAGTGACTTATATCTTGGTCTCATTGTGGTATTTTAATGCAATTCAATTGTGAATAAATAAGGTAAATTTTATGATCTTTGCATAGCATATTTTAATAATTTAAACGTGTATAGAATGGATTCATATCTGGTTTTCTACAAATATATTTCAATGTGTCTATAAATTTTAACTAATATATATAATATAATTTATGAGTTTGCCCAAGACATAGCCACTAGTGATGTTGCGAATTGTTCCCGGCGAACATAGCATGTTCGCGTTCGCCTCGGCGGGCGAACATATGCAATGTTCGATCCGCCCCCTATTCGTCATCATTGAGTAAACTTTGACCCTGTACCTCACAGTCAGAATACACATTACAGCCAATCAGCAGCAGACCCTCCCTCCCAGACCCTCCCACCTCCTGGACAGCATCCATTTTAGATTCATTTGGAAGCTGCATTCTTAGTGAGATGAGGGACAGTGTAGCTGCTGCTGATTTAATAGGGAAATCGATAGCTAGGCTAGTGTATTCAGTGTCCACTACAGTCCTGAAGGACTCATCTGATCTCTGCTGTAAGGACAGCACCCCAAAAAGCCCTTTTTAGGGCTAGAACATCAGTCTGCTTTTTTTTTTTTTCTCCTGTGTAATCTAATTGCAGTTGCCTGCCTGCCAGCGTGTGTGTCAGGCTCACAGCGTATACTGTGCCCACTTGCCCAGTGCCACCACTCATATCTGGTGTAACAGTAGTGTACATTTAAAAAAAAAAAAAAAATTTTGACTGTGAAATAATAGCAGACAGCTGCCAGTACCCAAGATGGCCGCCAATAAGGCAGATGGGGAGGGTTAGAGAGCTGTTTTGGGGGGGGATCAGGGAGGTTGGGGGCTAAGGGGGGATGCTACACCACAGCATATGTAAATATGCTAAAAAAATAAAAAAAAATATTTAAAAACCTTTTATTTTAGTACTGGCAGACTTTCTGCCAGTACTTAAGATGGCGGGGACAATTGTGGGGTGGGGGAGGGAAGGGAGCTGTTTGGGAGGGATCAGGGGGTCTGATGTGTCAGGTGGGAGGCTGATCTCTACACTAAAGCTAAAATTAACCCTGCAAGCTCCCTACAAACTACCTAATTAACCCCTTCACTGCTAGCCATAATACACGTGTGATGCGCAGCAGCATTTAGCGGCCTTCTAATTACCAGAAAGCAACGCCAAAGTCATATATGTCTATTTCTGAACAAAGGGGATCCCAGAGAAGCATTTACAACCATTTGTGCCATAATTGCACAAATTGCGAAAATATTTAAGTTTTTTTTACATTTGATCGCATTTGGCGGTGAAATGGTGGCATGAAATATACCAAAATGGGCCTAGATCAATACTTTGGGTTGTCTACTACACTACACTTAAGCTAAAATTAACTCTACAAGCTCCCTACATGCTCCCTAATTAACCCCTTCACTGCTGGGCATAAAACACGTGTGGTGCGCAGTGGCATTTAGCAGCCTTCTAATTACCAAAAAGCAACGCCAAAGCCATATAAGTCTGCTATTTCTGAACAAAGGGGATCCCAGAGAAGCATTTACAACCATTTATGTCATAATTGCATAAGTTGTTTGTAAATAATTTCTGTGAGAAACCTAAAGTTTGTGAAAAAGTGAACAATTTTTTTTTATTTGATCGCATTTGGCGGTGAAATGGTGGCATGAAATATACCAAAATGGGCCTAGATCAATACTTTGGGTTGTCTACTACACTACACTTAAGCTAAAATTAACTCTACAAGCTGCCTACATGCTCCCTAATTAGCCCCTTCACTGCTGGGCATAAAACACGTGTGGTGCGCAGTGGCATTTAGCAGCCTTCTAATTACCAAAAAGCAACGCCAAAGCCATATAAGTCTGCTGTAATGGCATGTCTGGCACACAATGTTGGGGCAAGGGTCCATCTGACCACTGATACCTGGTCTGCAAAGCATGGTCAGTGCAGGTATATTACATACACTGCGCACTGTGAAGCGGGCGTAACCCTTACATGTAACCCTTACACTACCTGATCAATACAACATCATACCTGATGTTTTAAAGCACGTTATTCCAAACAATTTAGGAATGTTAGGTGATTTATGCCCTTTATGGATTAAAACCAGACTCTGCATCAACTATGTAATTTTCCATGGGAGTTTTGCCATGGATCCCCCTCCGGCATGCCACAGTCCAGGTGTTAGTGCCCTTGAAACAACTTTTCCATCACTATTGTGGCCAGAAAGAGTCCCTGTGGGTTTTAAAATTTGCCTGCCTATTGAAGTCTATGGCGGTTCGCCCGGTTCGCCGGTTCGCAAACTTTTGTGGAAGTTCGAGTTCTCCGTTCGCGAACCCAAATTTTTAGGTTCGCGACATCACTAATAGCTACCTTAGATAAGCATAACTTAGATTTACTACAAGAGTTAAATAAACAGCTCACACATAGCCAGAGAGAATTAAGTGGTTTAAAAAGATTGTATCACCATAATGAAAACCCCTCTATTAGCAGTGAAATTAATGCAGATAATTCTAACTCTCTTAGAGAATGCATCAGGGATGAAATGCAGAAATTTAGGGAAGAATTTAGACAAAGGACCCCTGTTGAGTCAGAAATAGATTTCCCAAATAAACAGTCACCTCATGATGTAAATTCAGGCAACTGCTATAACTCAGCTGAGGAGGGGGAGGGAAGCTCTAGTAGTGAGTCAGAGGGCGGAGCTAACTACATAAATAGCCCACGTAGTATTAATCTATGTAGGGGGTCTCCCCATAATAAAAGGGCAAATAAGAGATGCTCCAACCCCAAAAACAAAACTCCTAGGAAATCCCGAGATACATCTAATAAGGTATATGATACCTTCTTAAAGGATGCAGTACCTAAGTTCTCCAACAAGGGAACCAACTCTATAATTGACCACTTAGAGACCTTTGAAAATGCTTTATCTATAATGAATGTGACAAGTGAGCAGTCAAAAATTGAATTTCTGCCCTGGGTATTTGAAGGTAAATATCACAGATTCTCTGCTTCACTAAAGGATATGAATATTCATTCCTGAAATGAGACAAAATGAAAGTGCAGAAAAGAATTCGGGCAACATCGCACTAAAACTGCAGCGAAAATAGCTATATACGGTTTAAAATGTAGTGCAAACCAAAGCCCTATAGAATTCCTTTCTGTACTGAAAAATGTGTACAGTATGGCTGAAGATTATCCCATATTTGAATGCCCAGAATTTGTGAATTTATTTTTCGAAGCAATGCCCACAAGTTAATTTAGCTAGAGATTTTGATGAGCACTGTTCATTACTGGCTGATCAAAAGAGAGTACAAAGATATAATCAAGAAATGTAGGGGGGGAAAGGGTAGGATGTGTGCACTTTAAATAATGTTCAAATATTGAAAAAGTCCCTTCTGGACACCGCATTAAATAGACTGTCCAATGTAAATAGTGGGGGTGTTCCCCTTCTCACCCACTCTATTATTTTCCTCGGGATAGTAAAATACACATGCAAATGTCAGTAATAAAATCCAAAATGACTCACTGCTCCTGGGTTCTGTGCTTGGTATCTTGAGAACGTCAGTTATGCAGGTTTATACAAAGGAGTCACCTTGCAGGTATGCTCACCTTTTCAAACTGATACCTGGGTTTCCTTAATCCTTCACTGGCATCGCTTTCTGGTGCTCTGCAATGTTATCATTAACCCCTTCATAGGGACCAGTCTAATGCAGTAAAAAATTCATCCTCCACAGCTATACCCAGTACCTGTGCTCACTGTTGGCCATATATGTACAAACTCTAAGCTGCAAAGAAACTTACAGGATCACCAAGGTAGTGGGTAGACTTTTTTTATCTGTTTATACTTTATATCTGTATTTTTACCCAGGGGTAATGGTACCCTATTGAACCATAATAAAGCATTTACATTTTACCCACTACCTTGGTGCTCCTGTAAGTTTCTTTGCAGCTTAGAGTTAGAACAAAGATATACTCTATTCAGCAGTCTGGTGAGCAGGGGGCTAAAAGGGAATCAAAACCCAGTCCCAAAATTGTGGCAGAAACTAGGGTGTCACCTAGCCCCCTCAATTTGGAGTCTAAAAAGAAAACCTATGCGGAGGTGGCCCGAGGAAACAGGCCATCCCCGCAAAGTTTTAATGGGGGGCATACCCAGGTAAATAATTATTCCCAAAGAGAAGAATACCCACAAGATAATAGGTATCCCCGCAAAGGTAGATACAATAAGTGGCAAAAATACTCTCAGGGTAAGCAGACACCCCAAGTAAATATTGCTCCCCAAAATACTAATGCTGAACAAGTTGAACCCCAAAGAGAACCAAGTCAAAATAGGAAAAATAGATATGATTCTGAGGGATCCCAAGGATCTAGGAATCAATACCCTGGGACATCAAAAATTCGGTCCATGGGTAATGATAGCTTGTCCATTCAAGTGGGCCAACTCAGCACACAAGTTAGTCAATTATGTACACTATGTGCCAATATGAGTCAAGCTTTTATGGCCCAGCAACCTAACAATCCTTTCTTAGGGGTACAGCCAGTGGCCAGCAGTGGGTCACAGGCACAGTCATAAATACTGCAGTATCACCTGAAAGGGAGGGGAGAGATATACAAAATAAAATGATGATTGTCAAAAATGGGGGTGACTCTCTAAAAGTCTACGGTACGGCATGGTAAAAATTTAAACTGGGGAACAGGGTCATAAGACACCCTGTCATTATAGTGGATCTATTATTGGTAGTGATCTCCTGAAGCGATTAAGCACCATAATTGATTGCATAAATAATGTAATTTGGTCACAAGTAAAACGGCCAATTAATTATGAGCGATCCGGCATATCTCACACACGACATAACTGTCACGTGGTGGAAGAGAAGCCAGATGCTGGGGAGATTCATTTCAGGAATAACTCTATACCTGAAGTCACTATCCTACAAATAGATGATCAGACTCCTTTAAGTGGCTCTGATGGTAATACTTTTAAAATTTTGCCTGGAAAGATAGTGTATATTTCCTTAGACGGCAATGTATTAACCATATCTCTCCACAAGGGGGATCATAAAATCCCTAAGGGGGGAGGCCACGCTCAATACCTCACAGGAATTGAGAGAGTTAAAGAGGATCTATTTATTCCTATACAAGTGCATGACCTTGGGAAAACCAAATATGCTAAATTGAATTTAAAACAGGAAGCTAGCTGTATAAGCGAAGGCTTATTAGCGCAGATAGCTGAACCTAAAATGATTAAATATCTTTCTCCCCAAGACCACTGTGTCCACGGCCTGGATGACAGGTTTGAAAGCTATAACATCACAGCTAAGTGCTTATTATCTATATCTATAGGTAATAAATCAGCAAAACACCTGTTTTTAGTTTTAAATACTCCCCATAATCAAATATACATTGGCAATGATCTATTACATAGATATGCCATACAAATAGATTTGATTAACTCTTGCTTCTGGAGCAGGTTAAAGGGGGAACCTGAAATATTTCAGGATGAAAACGCAGCCCTGAAATCAAACCAGCAAATGCCATATGCTGTGAATATACAGGTGTCTAACAATGTTATAATTCCAGCCGGCGCTGATAGATTCATGTTACCCTTACAGGTAAAAAGAGGTCAGAAGTTAAAAACTTCTGAAACACTAATTTGCCTCTCCCATAGAATACAAAATCTGGGTATAACAATGGCTCATACTCCTTTGGTAAATATTGGAACTATTCCAATACATGTTATTGTGCATAACATGACCCCACAGGATATAACCTTATCCAAGGGAACTACCATAGGATATGCGCTGGAATCAAGTTATTACACTTTTGGATTCCAGAATAATGTAATTGGGCTAATACCTGAAGGATACTTAACTGAAGAACAATTAATAGAACAATCCTTTGCATCTATGCCAGAGGGACTATTTACAATTCAGTCTATTTATCCCTTCAGCTCGGAGGAAGGCATCTGTAAAATTGAAGAAGCCTCCCTGGTGTTTGATCAGCCGATCATACAGCAAGAATACCCCAATACCCAGAGTAATGGGGGCAATGTAAATTATAATCAAGGGGGACATCACCTCTAGCGTGAAATAAGCCTATGAAATAGGACAGCCTGAAATCTTTCCAGGATTTCAGCAAATAGTCGAAGAGCAAATATCTTTAGATAATGGCTGTTCCAGCAATGATGAACGCCAACAGCTGCTAGAACTCCTGATGGAGTACAAGGATATTTTTGCTAGGGATACTTATGACTGTGGAACTACAGATTTCTCTTGTTAAGTGTATCCAGTCCACGGATCATCCATTACTTATGGGATATATTCTCCTTCCCAACAGGAAGTTGCAAGAGTCCACCCACAGCAAAGCTGCTATATAGCTCCTCCCCTAACTGCCATTACCAGTCATTCTCTTGCAAGTCTCAACATAGATAGGAGGTCGTGAGAGTCTGTGGTTCTTTATACTTAGTTTATTTCTTCAATCAAAAGTTTGTTATTTTTAAATGGCACCGGAGTGTGCTGTTTATCTCAGGCAGTATTTGGAAGAAGAATCTGCCTGCGTTTTTTCTATGATCTTAGCAGACGTAACTAAGATCCAGTTGCTGTTCTCACACATTCTGAGGAGTAAGGTACTTCAGAGGGGGAATGGCGTGCAGGTTTTCCTGCAAATAAGGTATGTGCAGTAAAATATTTTTCTAAGGAATGGAATTGACTAAGAAAATACTGCTGATACCGAAGTAATGTAAGTACAGCCTTTAAATGCAGTGAAAGCGACTGGTACCAGGCTGATTGATAGAGATATATGCTAAGGTATGTGCAGTAATATATTTTTCTAAGGAATGGAATTGACTAAGAAAATACTGCTGATACCGAAGTAATGTAAGTAAAGCCTTAAATGCAGTGATAGCGACTGGATCAGGCTTATTAACCCCTTAACGACTGAGGACGTGCAGGGTACGTCCTCAGAAAAAAGGCAGTTAATGCCTGAGAACGTACCCTGCACGTCCTCAGTGTGGAAAGCAGCTGGAAGCGATCCTGCTCGCTTCCAGCTGCTTTCCGGTTATTGCAGTGATGTCTCGATATGGAGGCATCCTGCAATAACCTTTTTAAGTCATCCGGTGCAGAGAGAGCCACTCTGTGGCCCTCTCTGCACCGGAGATCGGTGGCTACCTGCATTGGTGGGTGGGAGCCGGACCGGGAGGCGGGTGGCGGCCATCGATGGCCATGTGGATGTGAAGGGGGGCGGGATCGTGGGCGGGGGTGGCTGGGGGCGCGCACGGGCGCGCGCGCGTGCACGGGAGGGTGGGGGCGGGCGCGTGCACGGGGAGGGAGCGGGTGGGAACCGCTACACTGCAGAAAATGGGGAAATAAAAAATATATCAAAATATAAAATTTAAACAATCAGCAAGGTGGTGGGGGTTTGTCTGTGGGGGGTGGGGGGGGGAAGCTACACTACAGAAAAAAACAAAAAAACACAAAAAAAAGCACTTTTTATTGTAAACTGGGTACTGGCAGACAGCTGCCAGTACCCAAGATGGCCCCCAATAAGGCAGAGGGGAGGGTTAGAGAGCGGTTTTGGGGGGGATCAGGGAGGTTGGGGGCTAAGGGGGGGATCCTACACAGTAGCATATGTAAATATGCTAAAAAAAATTCATTTTTTTTTAAAAACCCTTTTATTTTAGTACTGGCAGACTTTCTGCCAGTACTTAAGATGGCGGGGACAATTGTGGGGTGGGGGAGGGAAGGGAGCTGTTTGGGAGGGATCAGGGGGTGGGATGTGTCAGATGGGAGGCTGATCTCTACACTAAAGCTAAAATTAACCCTGCAAGCTCACTACAAACTCCCTAATTAACCCTTTCACTGCTAGCCATAATACACGTGTGAGGCGCAACAGGATTTAGTGGCCTTCTAATTACCAGAAAGCAACGCCAAAGTCATATATGTCTGCTATTTCTGAACAAAGGGGATCCCAGACAAGCATTTACAACCATTTGTGCCATAATTGCACAAGCTGTTTGTAAATGATTTCAGTGAGAAACCTAAAATTGTGAAAAATTTTACGTTTTTTTTAATTTGATCGCATTTGGCGGTGAAATGGTGGCATGAAATATACCAAAATGTGCCTAGATCAATACTTGGGGTTGTCTACTACACTACACTAAAGCTAAAATTAACCCTACAAGCTCCCTAAAAGCTCCCTAATTAACCCCTTAACTGCTGGGCATGATACACTTGTGGTGCGCAGTGGCATTTAGCGGCCTTCTAATTACCAAAAAGCAACGCCAAAGCCATATATGTGTGCTATTTCTGAACAAAGGGGATCCCAGAGAAGAATTTACAACCATTTATGCCATAATTGCACAAGCTGTTTGTAAATGATTTCAGTGAGAAACCTAAAGTTTGTGAAAAAATTTGTGAAAAAGTGAACAATTTTTTGTATTTGATCGCATTTGGCGGTGAAATGGTGGTATGAAATATACCAAAATTGGCCTAGATCAATACTTTGGGATGTCTACTAAAAAAAAATATATACATGTCAAGGGATATTCAGGGATTCCTGAAAGATATCAGTGTTCTAATGTAACTAGCGCTAATTTTGGAAAAAAATGGTTTGGAAATAGCAAAGTGCTACTTGTATTTATGGCCCTATAACTTGCAAAAAAAGCAAAGAACATGTAAACATTGGGTATTTCTAAACTCAGGACAAAATTTAGAAACTATTTAGCATGGGTGTTTTTTGGTGGTTTTAGATATGTAACAGATTTTGGGGGTCAAAGTTAGAAAAAGTGTGTTTTTTTCCATTTTTCCTCATATTTTATCATTTTTTTTATAGTAAATTATAAGATATGATGAAAATAATGGTATCTTTAGAAAGTCCATTTAATGGCGAGAAAAACGGTATATAATATGTGTGGGTACAGTAAATGAGTAAGAAGAAAATTACAGCTAAACACAAACACCGCAAAAATGTAAAAATAGCCTTGGTCCCAAACGGACAGAAAATGGAAAAGTGCTCTGGTCACTAAGGGGTTAATAGACATACATACTCTTATAAGAATGTGTTTTAAAACGTTTGCTGGCATGTTTAATCGTTTTTTAACATATGTTTGGTGATAAAACTTATTGGGGCCTAATTTTTCCACATGGCTGGCTTAAATTTTGAATAGAAACAGTTATAGGGAAGGTAATCCACAATTTTTTTTTATTTTTTATTTTTTTATCTGTTTTTTGCATTAAGGGGTTAATCATCCATTTGCAAGTGGGTGCAATGCTCTGTTAACTTATTACATGTACTGTAAAAATTTCGTTTGATTTACTGCCTTTTTTCACTGTTTTTCAAATTTTGACAAAATTTGTTTCTCTTAAAGGCACAGTAACGTTTGTTATATTTGCTTGTTAACTTGATTTAAAGTGTTTTCCAAGCTTACTAGTCTCTTTATTAGTTCTAACATGTCTAACATAGAGGAGGCTCTGTGTTTATTATGTTTAAAGCCATGGTGGAACCCCATTTTAGAATGTGTACCAGATGTACTGATTTCATGTTAAACAATAAAGATCATTTTTTGTATTTAAAAACATTATCACCAGAGGATTCTGTCGAGGGGGAAGTTATGCCGACTAACTCTCCCCACGTGTCAGACCCTTTGACTCCCGCTTTAGGGACTCACGCTCAAATGGCGCCAAGTACATCAAGGGCACCCATAGCGTTTATTTTACCAGAGGATTCTGTCGAGGGGGAAGTTATGCCGACTAACTCTCCTCACGTGTCAGACCCTTTGACTCCCGCTCCAGGGACTCACGCTCAAATGGCGCCAAGTATATCAATGGCGCCCATAGCGTTTATTTTACAAGACATGGCAAAGGTTGTGTATAATACACTGGCAGCAGTATTAGTCAGACTACCTGAAATTAAAGGAAAGCAAAACAGCTCTGGGGGTAGATACAGAGCATACAGACGCTTTAAGAACCATGTCTGATACTACCTCACAATATGCTATGTCTGTGGGTGATATTTGTGACTCAGGGAAGATGATTTAACCTGATTCTGATATTTCTACATTTAAAATTTATGCTTGAGAACCTCCACTTGTTGCTCAGGGAGGCTTTAGCTGCTCTGAATGAATGTGTACAATCGCAGTGCCAGAGAAATTGTGTAGACTGGATAAATAATATGCAGTGCCGGTGTGTACTTATGTTTTTCCAATACCTAAAGAGGTTTACTAAAATTTTTCATAAGGAATGGGATAGACCAGGTGTGCCGTTCTCTTCCCCTCCTATTTTTTAGAAGAATGTTTTCTAATAGTTGCCACCACACGGGACTTATGGCAGACAGTTCCTAAGGTGGAGAGAAGAGTTTCTACTCTAGCTAAGCGTACCACTACCTCTGGCGAGGACTGTTGTGCTTTTTTAGATCCAATGGATAAAAAATGTTTATTCAACAAGGTTTTATCCTGCAGCCCCTTGCACGCATTGCTCCTGTCACTGCTGCTGCGGCGTTCTGGTTTGAGTCTCTTGATGAGGCTTTACAGGCTCCATTGGATGAATATATTTGACAAGCTTAGAGCACTTAAGCTAGCCAATTCCTTTGTTTTCTGATGCCTTTGTTCCTTTGACTAGACTAACGGCTAAGAATTCTGTTTTTTACTATACTGGCGTGACTTTAATAAATAAGCTACTTAACTTCCCTTCAAGGGGCAGACCCTATTCAGGCCTAGTTTGAAGGAGATTATTACTTATATCACTGGAGGAAAAGATCATGCCCTTCCTCAGGACAGGTCCAAATCAAGGGACAAAAAAGGCCTAATTTTCGTGCCTTTCGAAAATTCAAGGCAGGTGTGGCATCAACTTCCTCTAAGGCAAAATAAGAGGGAACTTTTGCTCAGTCCAAGGCGGTCTGGAGACAACCGGACCTGGAACAAAGATAAGCAGGTCAAGGAGCCTGCTGCTGCCTCTAAAACAGCATGAGGAACGGACCCCTATCTGGTAACGGATCCTATAGGGGGCAGACTTCATTCTTCGCCCAGGCGTGGGCAAGAGATGCCCTGGATCCCTGGGCATTGGAAATTATACCCCAGAGATATCTTCTGGATTTCAAAGCTTTCCCCCCCAAAAAAGGGGAGTTTTTGCCTTTCACATTTATCTGCAAACCAGATAAAGAAAGAGACATTCTTGCATTGTGTACGTGACCCATTCAGTTCCAATAGAGGAACAGGGACACAGTTTTCCTCAAATCGGTTTGTGGTTCCCAAGGAAAGGAAACCTTCAGACCTATTTTGGATCTAAAAGATCTTAAACAAATTCTTTAGAATTCTATCATTTAAGATGGAAACTATTCGTACCATCTTAACTATGATCCAGGAGAGTCGATAGAGGACTACAATGGATTTGAAGGATGCTTATCCTCACATTACGATGCATAAAGATCACCATCGGTTTTTCAGGTTTGCCTTTCTAGACAGGCATTAACCAGTTTGTAGCTCTTTCCTTTGGGTTAACTACAGCCCCTAGAATCTTTATGGAGGTTCTGGGGTCACTTTGGCGGTCCTTAGGCCGCGGGGCATAGAAGTGGCCCCTTATTTAGACGACATCCTGATACAGGCGTCAAACATCCAAGTTGCCAAGTCTCATACGGACGTAGTACTGGCATTTCTGAGATTGCATGGGTGGAAAGTGAACAAGGAAAGAGTTCTCTATCCCCAATATCAAGGGTTTCCCTCCTAGGGATTCTGATAGATTTTGTAGAAATTAAAATTTACCTGACGGAGTCCAGGTTGTCAAAGTTTCTAAATTTCTGCCGTGTTCTTCATTCCATCCGCGCCCTTTGGTGGCTCAGTACATGAATGTAATCGGCTTAATGGTAGCGGCAAGGGACATAGTACCGTTTGCACGCCTACATTTCAGACCACTGCAACTATGCATGCTCAGCCAGAGGAACAGGGATTACACAGATTTGTTCTCCTGTTAAATCCGGACCAAGAAACCAGAGATTCTCTTCTCTGGTGACTATCTCGGGTCCATCTGTCCAAGGGTATGACCTTCCGCAGGTCAGATGGGACAATTGTTACAACAGATGCCAGCCTTTTAGGTTGGGATACAGTCTGGAACTCCCTGAAGGCTCAGGGATAGTGGACTCAGGAGGAGACCCTCCTTCTAATGAATATTCTGGAACTGGGAGCGATATTCCATGCTCTTCAGACTTGGCCTCAGTTAGCAACTCTGAGGTACATCATATTTCAGTCGGACAATATCACGACTGTGGCTTACATCAACCATCAAGGGGGAACAGAAGTTCCCTAGCAATGTTATAAGTCTTAAAATAATTCACTGGACAGAGACTCACTCTTGTCTAAAAGCTATCCCTATCCCAGGTGTTGAGAACTGGGAGGCAGATTTTCTAAGTCATCAGACTTTTCATCCGGGGGAGTGGGAATTCCCTCCGGAGGGGTTTGCACAAGATCAAGCAGGAGAGTGCTTTGGTGCTTTTGACAGCGCCTGCGTGGCCACGCAGGACCTGGTATGCAGATCTGGTGGACATGTCATCCTTTCCACCACGGTCTCTGCTTCTGAGACAGGACCCTCTACCTCAGGGTCTTTTCAACCATCTAAATATAACTAATCTGAGATGGACTGCCTGGAGACAGAACGCTTGATGTTATCAAAGCATGGCTTCTCCGAGTCAGTAATTGATACCTTAATACAGGCATAAAAGCCTGTCTCTAGGAAAATTTAACATAAGATATGGTGTAAATATCTTATTGTTATGAATCCAAGGGTTACTCATGGAGTAAAGTCTGGATTCCCAGGATATTATCTTTTCTCCAAGATGATTTTGAGAAAAGGGTTGTCAGCTAGTTCTTTAAAAGGACAGATTTCTACTCTGTCTATTCTTTTGCACAAGCGTCTGGCAGGTATTCTAGACGTTCAGGCATTTGGTCAGGCTTTGGTTAGAACCAAGCCTGTGGTTAAAAATGTTGCTCCGCCATGGAGCTTAAAGCTGGTTCTTAAGGTTCTTCAAGGAGTTCCATTTGAACCTTTTCATTCCATAGATATCAAACTTCTATCTTGGAAAGTTCCTTTTTGGTAGCTTTTTCCTCGGCTCATAGAGTCTCCGAGTTATCTGCGTTGCAATGTGATTCTCCTTATCTGGTTCTCCGTACGGATAAGGTAGTCCTGTGTACCAACCTGGGTTTTTACCTAAGGTGGTATCTAACAAGAATATGACTCAAGAGATTGTTGTTCCATTCTTGTATCCTAATCCTTCTTCAAAGAAGGAACGTCTATTACACAATTTGGACGTGGTTCGTGTTTTAAAGTTTTACTTACAAGCTACTACAGATTTTCATCAAACATTCACCTTGTTTGTTGTCTATTCTGGACAGAGGAGAGGTCAAAGGACTTCAGCAACCTCTCTGTCTTTTTGGTTAAAAAGCATAATTCATTTAGCTTATGAGACTGCTGGACAGCAGCCTCCTGAAGGGATTACAGCTCATTCTACTAGAGCTGTGGTTTTCACTTGGGCCTTTTTTAAATGTGGCTTCTGTTGAACAGATTACAAGACGGAGTCTTGGTCTGCGTTTCATACTTTTTCAAATTTAACAAATTTGATACCTTGCTTCTTCGGAGGCTATTTTTGGGAGAAAGGGTTTTTTTACAGGCAGTGGTAACTTCCGTTTAAGTACCTGCCTTGTCCCTCCCATCATCCGTGTACTTTAGCTTTGGTATTGGTATCCCATAAGTAATGGATGATCCGTGGACTGGATACACTTAACAAGAGAAAACATAATTTATGCTTACCTGATAAATTTATTTCTCTTGTAGTGTATCCAGTCCACGGCCCACCCTGTCACTTTAAGGCAGGTAATTTTTCCATTAAACTACAGTCACCACTGCACCCTATGGTTTTCCTTTCTCTGCATGTTTTCGGTCGAATGACTGGTAATGGCAGTTAGGGGAGGAGCTATATAGCAGCTTTGCTGTGGGTGGACTCTTGCAACTTCCTGTTGGGAAGGAGAATATATCCCATAAGTAATGGATGATCCGTGGACTGGATACACTACAAGAGAAATAAATTTATCAGGTAAGCATAAATTATGTTTTGCACATTGCAAGAATCCAAACAGATCCCAATGCACCACCTGTCTTTGTCAAGCAATACAGACTTCCTTTAGCCTCATATGATTCTCTTGCAGAAATCATAAGGAACCTGGAAGAAAGAGGTATTATCAGACAGGTGCATAGTTCTTATAACAATCCTATTCTAGGTGTTCTCAAGCCCAATAGACAATGGTGCTTGTGTGCTGACTTAAGACAGCTAAACAAACGAGTGTACATGTCTGGCTGGCCTGTACCATATATTGACCAGTGCCTAGCACAGATGCAGGGATCCAAAATATTCACTGCCATTGATTGTGCACAGGGATATTGGACCATAAAGGTACATGAAGAGGGCCAATATAAGCTGGCATTCTCATTCCAAAAGGTCCAGTATGCATTCCAAAGGCTCCCTTTTGGATACATAAATTCTGGACATGAATTTGCTGTATTCATGCATATGGCTATGCCTGATGCACTGGAAAGGGGGACCTTATCTTATGTTGATGATGTTTTAATCAAAAGCACAGACTTTGAAAAACACATCGCAGAGCTTAAACACATCCTCAGCCAACTTAAAAGGGCAGGTGTCAAATTATCCCTACAAAAAGCTCAATGGTGCCGCACTCGTGTAAACTTCTTGGGAAATGAAGTTACTTCTGAAGGGTTAAATCCTCAGAAGAAAAAGGTGGAAGCTATAGTAAATTCTAAAAACCCAACTAACTTAAAGGAATTGAGATCATTCCTGGGTATGACGAATTATTCTCCCAAATTCATTGATAATTATGCAGAATTAGCTAAACCACTACTACTTCTTCTAAAGAAGGATGTGAAATGGCACTAGAGTGAGACTCAAGAGACAGCCATCAAAGAGCTGAAGAGGAAACTCACTCAAGCACCTTGCTTAGCGTACCCTGAAGGTGGTAAACCTTTCTTCTTAGAGACAGGTTACACAGATATACGCATGAGTGCTGTTTTACACCAAAAGCATGATAAATTAGGCAAAATCATTGCTTATGCGAGCAAAACTCTATCCCCAGTAGAAATAAAATTTAGCGATTGCGAAAAAGCCCTCTTATCTACTGTATGGGCTCTATAAAATTTCCGCAGCTTTATTCAGGGTGAGAAAATTATTGTAGAAACGGCCCACCAACCTTTACTACATCTACAAAGTGAGAGAATAAGAGATGGGAATTTGTCTAATAGCCGCATAACAGCTTGGACTCTTTCCTTACAAGGCTGGCCTTTAGAAATTCGCTATAAGCAGAATAAAAAGAATCCAGTCGCACAGGGGCTTGCTGAGCTCCACGACTGTACTGCTAAGGATCCTGGGGAAGAATTATCAGAAGATGATTTCCTGGAGGAACAATTGCTTTCCCCGTATAAAATGTACAATGAAGACCATTGTCAAACATTACCTTGGGTATATGTTGATGGTTGTTCTTACCATGCCACTATTGATAATGAGCACAGACTAGTCGCTGGCATTGGTATAACTTGGGCAAATGGATTCCCAAATATTTCTGTTGGTTTCAACATTGGACCAAGATCCAGTCAGGTTGCAGAACTAACTGCTGTTCTAGAAACCATTGAAATGGCTATTGAACATGGTATTCATGAATTTGTGATCATTACTGACTCAAATTATGTGCGCAACAGTTTAGTTGAATATATGCCAACTTGAAAAAGGAATGGCATGCAGAAAAGTAACAACAAACCAGTCAAGCATGGCAAGTTGTTCTGCGAGATTGATAATCTGGTGATGTCCAATGATTTAACCATATACTGGAAAACGGCCAAGGGTCATTCTAGGGTTCTAGGTCCAGATAAGGAAGGCAATGATCTTGCGGATTCATTAGCCAAACAAGGAACCATAACTGGAGAACTCCTTTATATCGACCTCTTAATGGGTGCAATTCAGGTAGAAGCCATTACCCAAAACCAGGCTAAACAACAGAGTGAGCCTAACTTGGTACAATGGAGTAGGGATTCTCCTAGTGAGGACCTGATCACTAGTCAAAAAGAAGACCCCATTGTTGGCATCTTCTATAAACACATAGAAGATCCTGAAAGCAACCCCATCTCAAAAGATGATTGTATTGGCAAATAAGATTTTAGAATCTTAATGAAGTCCAGATCACAATTCAAGTTACAGGATGGTTTGTTAATTAGAACCTCCAAAACTGGCATCCAGCAATGGGTAGTACCCACCAAATTCAGAGGTCTAATGCTTCAGCATGCCCATGATGCTCCCACATCTGGCCATCGTGGTGCCAAACTCACGTATGAAATATTGCGTGACTACGCTTTTTTGCCACACATGTTGAAAGATGTTCAAACCTACTGTCAAGGTTGTTTAATCTGTCCACAGTTCCAACCCACTGCACCAACGCATAGGGCGCCATTGCAGAAAAGGGGGATGGTAATACCATGGTCAGATATACAAATTGATTTTATTGGTCCAGTAACAAGGTCATCAAGAGGTAACAAATACATGTTAACAGTGACATGCATGTTCACTAAATGGGTAGAATGCATCAGTGCACCTAACAATAGTACTGAAACATGTGCAGCATTGCTCATCAACCACGTGTTTTCAGATTTGGTTTACCCCAAAGAATCGAATCAGATCAGGGAACCCACTTCACTAGCGAAGTGATGACCAAAATGTGGAAAATACTAGGGGTTAAAAGAAAGCTCCAAATCGCATATAGAGCTGCCTCAAGTGGTAGTGTAGAGCGTTACAACCAATCCATTGTGAAAATCCTCAAAAAGTTTGTGAGTGAAACGGTTAAAGACTGGGATGTAAAACTACCTCTAGTCTTAATGGCATTAAGAGCAACTCCAAGTAGTGTTACCAAGATGTCACCTTTTGAATTGATGACTGGTAGAAGAATGGTTCTACCTCAGCATCTACTGTACCGTACATCAGACCAGAACTTTATAAACGCTGCCAATACGCATCAATATGTGGAGAACCTAAGAAAGCACCTGCAATATGCCTTTGCATTTGCTCAAAGGAACTTAGATAAGGCTGCAACTGCCACTAAAACCTATTATGATCTCAAAACGTCCAAAAAGGAATATGAAATAAATGATAAAGTTTATCTTTATAACTTTGGAAGAGATCAGGTTAAGGAAAAGAAATTTCTTCCATCATGGAAGGGTCCTTTTGTCATCAGTGACAAAATATCTCCAGTTGCCTATAAAATTAGGATACCCAAAAATGATAGTTTTATGGATAAGTGGGTCCACATGAATCAGTTGCGAGCGTGCCATCCTAGATCCCAACTACAAGTCATAGAGGGAGAATGAAGTGACAAATCACCAAATGCACTAAAGAAATATTGTAGTTTAAAGATGCCTAGCTGATGAGCATGAAGGCTCAAAAATGACGGACTCTCTCCATAGAAGACTGTCTATGATGCATACGGTCAACATCCTCACCAAGTACCACTGACTTTAAGCCAATTCCAATACATGTGTCCTACATCTATTTAAAATTGGAAGGGGGAATTATGTTAGGGTACCTGTAAATAGCATTAAATAAGCAACAGATATATTAGATATTTTATATTTCATTTTGTAGCTAAAAATCCAATGTGAGATGGGTTTTGGCTGGGTGATACAACCCCCTTCTTCTTGGTTAAAATGCATCCAAATGAGAACAAAGAAATGAAACATTTCTTTGAACTAATTAATTTCAGTCACCTCAAAGAAAAGCAAAAACTTCAATAAGAGATGGTCAATCTATATAGCTGTATATTCTAGGTCTTAGATCAGACAGAAGATACGCTTATCCTAATTAAGATAACCTTTAAGTTGTTTCAGAGGGGAAACATCTGTTTCATTGCCTGGATTACAGGAATCCCTGGAATGACAGAGACATAGTATCTGGAACTTTTCGTTTGAAGCCTAATGAGATGCAAAGACTAATTAAAACTGCTGAGGTTTGAATATACGAAGCTCAGACATACGTCTGGGGGAAGATTCGCTAAGCAAAAGCAAATGGTTTGCATTGTAACTCTTGGTTTCATTTTAATACAGCCTGCATAATTTAAATAATTATATAACAATGTGTAATCTGCTGGATTTTTATATGAATATAAGAGGATACTCAAAATGAATATATATATATAGATATGAGTACACAAGATGTATAGAGATGGCGCAGCGTGAGCAAGGTGATGAGTATAATAGCCTATTTAAGGTCTATAAATAATGTATAGATCAATACTTAAGGATAACATATGTTCAAACAATAAATGCAAAAATAGAACAGTACATTAGTATAAAGTACTAAGGTTATAGCAATTTGGGACACAGATTAGGAAGTACACCAGGGTAGGACCTATATGTTCATAAGGTAATCAAAAAGTTCCTTTGAGTGTCCCAATGTAGCAGGCAAATGAAAAATTCACATTTCAACTTCTTCCAATCTTGTATGTATCCCCCTAAGGGTATGCACTTACATTAAAAACCCTCAATCGAATGAGGTAAGGATGATTCGGTAATGCTGGACAAGGATGTCGCCTCTAGGATCTTGCTTAGTGTTTTGTTGCTGTGCAACCTGTCAGCTGCATTAACTTGAGCCTTGCACTGGATTACACTTGTGTGAAACTTTTCCAGAGACTAACTTTTCTATTTTGCTTGTTACAAGTTCTAGGGTGAAAAAACTCTGTATTTATACTTTCTGCAGTGCTACCGGAACCTTAACTTAAAATCAACTTACAGCTTCTTAAAGACCAGACAACAGCTGTTCTGAACAACACCAAAGATTACCAGGATTTCCCATTCGCTCTGATCAGGAGGATTCAGAATCGAAAGTTTCCATATACCAGGACACCAAGAAGGGCACAAGCACCCAATATAGAAAGAAAGTTTCATTTGCCAGTGGCTGCATATCCTAGAGGTGACATCCTTGTCCAGCATTACCGAATCATCCTTACCTCATTCGATTGAGGGCTTTTAATGTAAGTGCATACCCTTAGGGGGATACATAAAAGATTGGAAGAAGTTGAAATTTGAATTTTCCATTTGTCTGCTACATTGGGACACTCAAAGGAACTTTTTGATTACCTTATGAACATATAGGTCCTACCCTGGTGTACTTCCTAATCTGTGTCCCAAATTGCTATAACCTTAGTACTTTATACTAATGTACTGTTCTATTTTTGCATTTATTGTTTGAACATATGTTATCCTTAAGTATTGATCTATACATTATTTATAGCCCTTAAATAGGCTATTATACTCATCACCTTGCTCACGCTGGGCCATCTCTATACATCTTGTGTACTCATATTTCTTTGGGAGGTATTGGGAACTCCTCCGACCTTTTGGAGATTGGCAGCTAGTGGGAAAATACAGGTGCATTTCTACTTATATAGGGGTATTTAAAAACTGTAAATACGTGCCTCTAGACCTCAGGAGCGCTGTAGGGTTAGCTAGAGGGGTTAATCCTAATAGCTTTCTGTCTTTCTTATTACTATATATAGATATACTGTATATTCAGACACATATTAAACATGAACATGGAATCCTGAAAGTTGAGATTCCAGCATGTCTTAACCTATGTATTTTTTTAACATAGGATGCTTTAAGGTTTTAATATGACCAATGTTAATAATCTATTTCTTTATTTGTCCCAATTAGAGGTGCACTGAATATGAAATATGCTATGGTCTTATATAAATAAAAGGAAATAACCAAATGCTATTTTTAAATGGGTTTTAAGAGAATAGTTAGTAGTATAAATTATTTATTAATATGATTATTAAAAACATACTGTGTTTGATATTGAAGTGATCAGAAAAAATGATACTGTGTGACCCATGTGTATTTGAACATGTAACTTATTAATATAAAGAAATTATAGCATTTCAAATGAACATTTTAAAGAATTTTTTTTACTGTATAGAAACAATTAAAATGAAACTGTTCGTCTCTGTCTGCTGCCCCCGATGTTGTGATGCGAGAATTACATGTTAAAGATGCATTTCCATAGTATCCATGCATTGTTAGGAAATCAATGAAGGGAGGCGTCTCCCAAGTTGACCTATGGGATTTCAGATCCGAAGGGCCTATCCAATTCACCAATGATGGTACAGAACAAAAAGGGGTGGGGTTATATCACCTGATAAAACCCCAAGCATAGGATGGTCTGGGTGGCTGTCTGGCTGTCTGCTAACTGGTAACTGAAATTGGCTGTGTTGGATACAGTTACTAAAAGGCATAATAGCTACCCTTACTTCTCCACATTGCAAAACTCTCCTTTCGTATTCTGAGGTGAATTGGACGTACATTGAAAATTCTGGAAATAGGAAGATATTTATTGATCCGTTGATAAAGTATAAGAGGTTGCTAAATATAGGTAATATTTAAAACAAAAAATATTCATAGTCGCTGCAGTTAAATTACAACTGATAGATTTAAAGAGCATATTTATATTTTAGACTCAAATTCATAGTCCTGAATAGTTTTAAGCTTGCCTTTTGTATGCTAAATATTTGAAACAAACATTAATTGTTGCTGTAATTAGCAAATTTATCACAAAAAAAATTGTATTTTAACCTTGTATTTCATAGCCTATGTATTGTAAAACTAATCATAAATGCTAAGTAGTTTATCTTTGCAAATATACAAATATATTTTAGAATTTGTCTTAACTGTAGGTAATTAAGAAACATTTCAGCATAGATAAATTGGCATTTAAACTGACTGTTTACATTAAGAATATATACACTTCTGGTGTTCTAATTAGAATTGTATTAGAATCATTTGTGGGTTAAATAACTTAATTGTACCAGTCTGAATGTTAGTGACTTATATCTTGGTCTCATTGTGGTATTTTAATGCAATTCAATTGTGAATAAATAAGGTAAATTTTATGATCTTTGCATAGCATATTTTAATAATTTAAACGAGTATAGTATTGATTCATATCTGGTTTTCTACAAATATATTTCAATGTGTAACTAATATAAAGAATTTAGGAATTTACATTAATTTTATTGTTTTGTATATGCATTTTATTGGGGTTTTATTTTAAAGAATAATTATTAAATATATTGTGTTATAACCCAGCCATATACTGACACTTCACTGCTGGGCATAATACACGTGTGGTGCGCAGCGGCATTTAGCGGCCTTCTTATTACCAAAAAGCAACGCCAAAGCCATATAAGTCTGCTACTTCTGAACAAAGGGGATCCCAGAGAAACATTTACATAATTTGTCCCATAATTGCACAAGTTGTTAATCATTTCAGTAAGAAACCTAAAGGTTATGAAAAAGTTTGTGAAAGAGAACTTTTTTTTTTATTTGATCGCATTTGGCGGTGAAATGGTGGCATGAAATATACCAAAATGGGCCTAGATCAATACTTTGGGTTGTCTTCTATCTATTAACTATCGCTAATTTTGAAAAAAAGTGGTTTGGAAATAGCAAAGTGCTACTTGTATTTATCGCCCTATAACTTGCAAAAAAAAGCAAAGAACATGTAAACATTGGGTATTTCTAAACTCAGGACAAAATTTAGAAACTATTTAGCATGGGTGTTTTTTGGTGGTTGTAGATAACAGATTATGGGGGTGTTTTTTTCCATTTTTTCATCATATTTTATAATTGTTTTATAGTAAATTATAAGAGATGATGAAAATAATGGTTTATTTAGAAAGTCCATTTAATGGCGAGAAAAACGGTATATAATATGTGTGGGTACACTAAATGAGTAAGAGGAAAATTACAGCTAAACACAAACACCGCAGAAATATAAAAATAGCCTTGGTCCCAAACGGTCAGAAAATGGAAAAGTGCTGTGGTCACTAAAGGGTTAAGCTCTGGTTAACACAAAACACATCAAAAAGTGTCATAAATCTCATATGTTAAACAATAGGCAGGCAAAGGGCGTCATAATAAGGGCTAGATTACAAGTGGAGTGCAAAATATCGCTTTCACGAGGGCGATATTTCCACTCCACTTAGTAGTAAAAGTCAAATGTCAGATGATATTACAAGTTAGCTGCAATTGCAAGGATGCTTTGCACTCACAAGAGCACATTTCAATAGGCTCTAATGGGAGCCTCGTTCTCACAGCATGAGAACCTAGCGCAGCAAAAAGGGGTAAGTTGCGCAGTGATGGCCAGCAAATGTTAAATATATATGTATATACATATATATTTACGTGGTTTTATGTGTATATACACATATTAACACATAAATATATATGTATATAAGCATATACATATATATTTATATACCTGTTTTTTATATAACCCGACAACTTTAACTGCTAAAAACTTCTTTGTGTAGTTTTTTTTTTTAAAAAAAGCTACTTTTTTATTTTTAAAAAAACTACTTTTTTTTAATAAAAAAGTTCAATACACTTTATTTTTGGGGCAATTGGGGCACTTTTGGAAAATTAACCAGATCTGGTTAATTTTCGGAACACTAATTGCTACCGCGAACATGTGGTAGCAACAACTAGCCACTTTTATATGCTGGGGAATTATTGCGTGCCTGTAAACGGGCAAATTTGCCCATTTACGGGTGCGATAAATTAAAACTCCACTTGTAATCTGGTTCTAAATGGGATAACTTGGTTAGTGTAAAACAGGTGACATGTAAATGTATTTGTTCAATCAGCTCTGACATCAAAAACACAACATAATGAATCTAGAGCTTGTTGCCAAATTATAACTGTCAAGTGATTGTCAGACTAATAAGGATATGAAACCCCTTACTTGAATATCAAATTTAGCTCTTTTAAATGAGGGGTTCTATAACATATTTACATGAAGAGGGGAGTGTTTGGAGGTTATTTAGTTTTGCTGGGTTCCCTAAAATAGGATAATTTATGTGATGTCTTCCCTAAAAGCTGGGTACGCACAGGACCACTCATTTGAAAGAAGAGTTTTTCTTCTTTCAAATAATAGTTCTCATGTCTTTCTATGTAATATTGGAGGCAATAGAGGATTTATAATGGTGAGAGTCCATGAGGCATCACTTGTGGGAAATTACTCTCCTGATGACTAAAAGGAGGCAAAAGACACCACAACATTCCAGAATTTAAAAAATTCAAATTAGGTGACTTATTCCAGAAGCAGAGCTAGTTGGTTTGATATTGTTAACCTTCCCTCCATAAAAAAAATATTAGAAGAAATATAAAAAACAAGACATGTCAGGCTTTCAGGGCAACAAGGACTAACTCCCCTGATGTGTTTCATGCTGCATTAGCACTTAATCATAGGTATAATCCACTTGCTCAGCTTTGAAAGTCATGTGCGGATCATCTTATGCATTCTGATCAGTCTAATGCTGCTCCTGCTTCTGTTCTCCCTCTGTTTGTTCAAAACAGGGGAGTTCTTATAATTTTTGCTCCAGTATTTAAAGATTTTATACACTCTGCTATATCTAAGATGTTGGCAACCCCACTCTTTATTTCAACCCACATGGTCTCTACATTATCAATTGTATTATCATAAATATCTTCCCTTATTGTAGGTTTAAGGTCAGGTTTAATAAACATGCAAATTCCTCCACACTTTTTATTACTCCTGTCCCTCCTAAATAAAGCATAACCCTCTAAGTTCACTGCCCAGTCATGTGAAACATCCCACCAAGTTTCAGTTATATTGATAATATCATAGTCCTCTTCTACAACTAAGAGCTCCAGCTCCCCCATTTTACTCGTCATGCTTCTTGCATTTGCTGTCATATATTTAATATTCATTTGCTTCTACTACTTGGTGCTCTTTCTTCCAAACTTTTTAATGTGATATTACCTAAGTGTTCCCGTCTGTCATCCCTTCCTTGAGATATTCTAGGTGTGTCATATACACAGACTGATCTGTATGTTTTATTATATTTGGACTGACCCCTACCCCTTTGCCTAGTTTAAAAGATTCTCTAAGCGTGCTACCATCCTTTCCCCCAACACACCTAAACCCATGTCATTCAGGTGCAATCCATCCTTACATTTTTACACCATGTTTTTAACCAAGAATTAACTGACCATAGCTCTTCTGCCTTACTGAGTTAGCACATGGCACTGGTAATATCTCAGAAAATATTACCTTGGAGGTCCTAGCTTTAAGCATGCTACTTAACTCCCTGAAGTCATTTTTTGGACTCTCCATCTCCCATTGATTCCTTGATCTTGCAGTCATTATGCACAATGACTGCAAGATCAGACCCAGATCCCTCTAACAATCTATCAATCCACCCCACACTATGCCAAACACAAGCCCCTGGAAGACAGCAAAGTGTTCTTTTTAAAGGATCTGGATGAAAAATTACCCTATCAACCTGCTTTGTAGTCTCCTACAAACAACATCTACCTCAGGCTCAGACTTGTATACCCCTCTTCCATGACTGCAGAACTGTTCAGTATAGTATGCCCCACTTCCATGACTGAAGTACTGATCACTATAGTTTGTTCCTCTTCCATGACTGAAGGACTGTTCAATATATTAGGCAGAACAGCCCTCTCTGAGCGCAACCCTGAACTGATATCCCCAACAACTTCACTCTATCTGGCAGATCTGTTGGGGTGTACCAGTTATGTATGCTTTGTCAGTAGTGCAGGGATTACACTCAACTGACTCAAAAGATTCTTTTGGAGGCCAAAACAAGACAATCTTTTTCCTGGTGGATCAATCATTGGTTCATTGCTCTGGGGGCATCCTTTGTCCACCCAAATTGGACTATGATCTCAACAGATGCAAGTCTTTCGGGTACGGGTGCAGTCTGGGGGTCCCAGAGAGCACAGGAAGTTTAGATTCTGCAGGAGGCAAAGATGGCTATAAATATTTTAGAACTGAGAGCAATTTTCAGGGCCCTTCAGTTTCAGAGAGAGACTTTTTCTGTGTTTCCAGTCGGAGAATGTCACAGCAGTGGCTTACATAAGTCATCAGGTGGGAATGTACAGTTCCCTGGATGAGGTTTTTTTCCCAAATTCTGACTTGGGCAGAAAGATTTTCCTGTATATTTTCTGTAGTTTATATCCCAGGGGCATGCAATTGGGAAGTAGACTTTATCAGTCTTCAATCCCTTTACCCAGGGAATGGTATCTTGATCTGGAAGTCTTAACAAAGAACTCCCCAGATGTTTTGCAAGTTCCAGTGATCTTCAGGCAGAGTTTGTGGATGTTCTAGTCGTCTGGCTTTCTTTTTTAACCGCTTATTCTGTTATCAAGGGTAACAGCCAGGATCAAGCAAGAGGTATACTCAGTAATCCTGATTGCTCCAGTTTGGCTTCGCAGGACTTAGTTTGCAGCCCTGTTGCAGATGTCCACTAGTCCTTCATGGCTTCTTTTCTGCTTTACAACATTCTGTCTCAAGGTTATCAGGTTTTTATAAGTTTTTAAATCTCTAAACTTGATGGTGTGGAGATTGAACTCATTTTAATAAAAATAGGTTTTCTGATTCTGTCATTTTGGTTCAGGCCTGTAAACTTGTGAAAAGGAAGTTTTATCACAACTTTTGGAAGGTTTTTTTGTTTCCTGGTGTGTGAAACATGGGTTCAGTTGGCACTCCAACTCCAAATTCCCAGAATTCTTCAATTTCTTTCTTTTTAACCTATGCATGTTTCGGATATTCAGTTTTTTTTGTCTTGGAAGGTTTTGTTTCTTTGGGCTATTTCTTCTGCTAGAAGAGTTTCTGATTTGTCTGCTTTGTGGTGAGCATCCTTATCCTGTTTTTGTCTTCAGGATAAGACAGTTTTGAAAACTAAGTTTGACCTTTTAACTAAGGTGGTTTCTTCTGTTAAATCAATTGTGAAATTTTTGTTCTCTCTTTATGTCCTAATTCTAAGAATTCTAAGGAGGAGCCTCTGAATTATTTGGATGTGGTCAGAGCTTTGAAGTTCTATTTTGCAGGATACTAATGATTTTTTACAGTCTTCTAGCTTGTTTATTGGTTTTTGTCCGGTTCTAGAAAGTGTCAGACAGCTATTGCCGTTTCATTAACCTCTTAGTTAAAGCTTTTTTTTTTTTTTTTTTAAAAAAAAAAAGCTTACTTGGAGGCAAATCAGTTTCCTTCTAAGAGCCAGATTACAAGTGGAGCGCTAAATATCGCTGCTATTACAAGTTTTCAGCAATGTGAACGTGACCTCATGTTTACATCCCTGGAAGCATTGTGCTAACAAGAGCGTGCTTTTATAGGTACCTATGGGAGCCTTGTTTTTATGCCATCAGAGACGGCATCAGAACTTCAGCACCAGTGAAGGGGTAAGTAGCGCAGCAATGGCAGCAAATGTATATATATATATATATATATATATATATGTATATGCTGATATACATATATATTTATGTGTTAATATACTGCATATACACATATTAACAAGTAAATATATACGTATGTATAGAAGCATAAACATGTATATTTACTGGGAGCACACATTTCCCATTGACCACAATGTAAAGGCACTTTCCAGTGCCTTTTTTTCTCTAACACCCCAGCCCCGGAGACTTTAGCCCCAAAATACTACCTAGTACAGTAATTTTATTAAAAAATAAAGATGCTGCTATCTTTATTCTTTTTTAGTAAACTACACTAGACAGTATTTTGGAGGCATTTGGGGCATATTTATAAAATTAACCAGAGGTCTGACCTCTGGTTAATTTTATAAGCGGTAATTGTTACCGCAAGCTGGTTAATTATCTTGCCCAAATTTGCCCATCTGCAGAAGAGATAATTTAGTGCTCCACTTGTAATCTAGCCCTATATGGGTTACTGCCCGTTTACCAGATTAGTTGCTAATTTATGGGCCTTTTAGAATGAGGTCTCTGTTGGTTTGATATTTTTTTCTAAATTCTACAATTTTGATGTTTTTGCTTCTCCTGACGCAGCTTTTGGAAGGTAAATTCTTTAGGCAGCTGTTTCGGGGCATATAATTTAATTGCATATATATTTTTTGCATGATTTACTTAAAGGGACACTCAAATCAAGTTTTGCACAGTCTTTTTTTATTCACTAGTCTTGAGAAAGGCCCTACAGTGGGCCGAAACGCGTTGGCAATATATGGTGAGCTACATTTCAATTCTTTATTACATATTTTAAACAGTACTGTACTATGTTATTGTTTTCTATTCACAGGATTTGAGGATTTTCACACTTTTGGATATACCACTTTATAAATTGTTTTTTTTGTCACTGAATACTTTCTCTGACCAATACTAGATTATACATTCTTTTTTTTTGGTATGCAACCATTTGTTTTTTGTTATTGTTTTTTTGGATACTCACAAATGTTTTATAACCATTATTATATATTTTTTTTTCACAAGCTTTCACATATTTTTGATCTTTTGATTTTTTTGTTTTTATTGTATTTTTTTGGATTTTTTAGTCGTTTTTCGCACCATCACATATTGTGGATTTCTCTTCATTTTCTGCACTTACACTTTGGACCAATAGGAGGAGGAGAACTGTTTATAACTGATTGAACTATACGATGAACTTTTAATTAACTCATTTCATATGTTGATATTATATGTATCCTATTCACTGCTAATATTGTCCCCAATGTCTTATGTTTTTAACTGACTGTCGCACTATTTAGAGCATATATTTGTTGATATACAACGCTTCTTTTTATCTGGCTTCTTTTTATCTGTCTTGTTTTAAGATTACATTCATTTTTAAACATGGATCCATGCATTTATTTGTAATCTTTTATTCATATTTTAATTGATGTTTTGTATAACTAGTATATACAATTTTTGTTTTAAATATTTACACTTTTATATGAGCTATAGATTACCTCCGAATTCTTTATCCCATTGCTAGTAGACCTTGCCTCTATTTAGGTGCTCCTTCAGTTATTCTCTGTAAACCCTGAAACAGGCCACCGGCACTCTCTCTCCTCCATTGCCGCTAGAGGCAAACTGCAAAGGCCCTCCTATCTTGTTCTGGACCCCGCGATCAGTCTCCATGCAGACATCTCTGTTTCCTGATGTAAGATATAATCGCTGGGGCTCCGTAGTGCCGCCGTATCCGTAATTTACTTCTGTATGGTCGTAATCTTCATCCCACGTGGGGAGCTCCATTGCATCCTGCCGGATCTCAGCAAATGAGAACAGGTAAGTGTCAAGTAGGGCCTTGATCTCTGCCAGAATCAGGTCCACCATCTCCACAGGGGTATTGAGCAAATAGAAATAGGAAGAATCTGAGTTAGGTATTTGCAGCATGCTTTTGGCACTGTGCAAGGACTGAGGCCCGCAGGTGCTCAGTCGGGGGGGGGGGGGAGGGGTTTAGTAGAGGCCGCAGCCTCTCAGTAAGTTCCAGAAGATTAGGCTTGCAGGAATTTTCGAAATCTGGGCATGAAATTGGAGAGCAGTTTCATCCGATTCATATTATGTATGCCACCAGCTTAGATGACAGCATAAGTAGGTGATATCATACAGATAAGCCTGGAAAGCTGGAGCAGCTTTAAATCTCACGACCTGACATGGCCGTTGCCCGGAAGTCCCCCCATCATTGTCTTTTTATTATGTGCTTGTTAATTATGCGATTCTTCTGCATTGAGTGGTCCTTTAAATTAAAAAACTAATCATCCAATGTATTTGGACTGGTATAAGTTCCCAGGAGTAATGAATTGTGGACTCTCACCACCTTTATTATATATAAATATAATTTATACTTACCTGATAAACTCATTTTGTTTATGGTGGAAAAAGTCCACAAACCCCATTTTTTTATTGCAGCAGTTTGAGTATGCACCTCTCTTTTCCATGTTCAATTCTTTTTTTCTTACTGTCTTCTTTTCTAGCTTGGCTATATGTCAGATAAGTTTCCAGTAAGGTGGGAGGGGTTTTAAGGGATCTGAGCATTTTGTGATTTTTACCGCCAGGAATAAAATTCCCAAGAGTAATGGATCATGGACTCTCACCACCATGAAAGCATAAATTATATTTTCCACAGGAAATATGGACTACCACTGGAGCAGAAGATTCAGGGTAAGGGTATGCAAATAAAATTGTATGCTGAAGCACTACAGACACAGTGTACTAATTGAATGCACTTTGTTTTATTCTTTCTTTTTTAACGCAGAGATCAGTAAAAATGCATATATATTACAAAGTGTATTAGCTGTATGCTAGGGAAGTACAGAACACTGATGTTTTTTTATGTCTATGGGAAAATGTTTATTGTTGCTATTTATTTTTTTGTTTATACCTGGATTCTGATCTTCCTTACAGCAGGTTAAAATAATTGACACAATAAATAATCAAAATATGTTAAAATATAACCTAAATATTATAAACAATTAAAATTTATTTTTGATGGGAATGAAGATGATCAACAAAAGCAATTATTGGTTTAACTAAATAAACTAAAATGACAGATTTAACCTTTTAAAGACATTAGAACGTTCTATGCCACCCTAACTGCAGCATGTCCTGAAGCCAACGGCACTTACTGCATGATCAGGCCATGGTGGGTGTGCCTAGCATTGTAGGCTCGCCCCCGTGACCCGATCCCATAATTGAAATATTATAGGGACATAAAACAACTTGTGTATGGGTAAAAATTGTACTTTGACCAATGCCCCCTAAGAGGGGCCAAGCAAAGCAAAATATGTAACCTAAAGTTTTCACCTCTCTAGGGCGAGTGGGACAATCACAATTTATACAAAAGCAAGAGATGTTTAATATCCTTTTTAACAGAGAGGTAGGGATAAACATACTAGTGCTGTGGCTTTTATGTTTAAAACAGAGAACATATATTGGCTGTTAAGGTGTTAAAGCTCTTTGGTAAACCTTTCTGGAGTGATTTTTTTTTTAATAACCCTGGAGTGTTTCTAGACCACATACATTGGGGTACTAAGAAATGTGACAACAAACCTAAATAATAAGGGTGCAGGGGTACTGGTGATGGACCCCTTCTACTACTTCCCTCTTCCCACCTTTTCCACTCTACTTACCCTGACTAGAACTAACCTCTTCCCACCTTTACCGCTCTACCTACCCTACTAGAACTTCTTTCTTTCTACCTTTACTGCTGTACCTACACTAGCTAGAACTCCCCCTTCCCACCTTTACCACTCTACTTACCCTAGGTAGAACTTCTCTCTTCCCACCTTTACCACTCTACTTACCCTGGCTAGATTTCCCTCTTCCCACCTTTACTATTGTACTTACCCTAGCTAGAACTTCGCTCTTCCCAGCTTTACCACTCTTCTTACCCTAGCTAGAACTAACCTCGTCACATCCTTTACCACTCTACTTACCCTAGCTAGAACTAACCTCATCACATCCTTTACCACTCTACCTCATCACATCCTTTACCACTCTACTTACCCTAGCTTGAACTCACCTCGTCCCACCTTTAATACTCTACTTACCCTAGCTAGAACATCCCTCTTCCCACCTTTACCACTCTACTTACCCTAGCTAGAACTTCTTTCTTTCCACCTTTACTACTGTACATATACTAGCTAGAACATCCCTCTTCCCACCTTTACCACTCTACTTATCCTAGCTAGAACTAACCTCGTCCCACCTTTATGATTCTACTTATCTTGGTTAGAACTTACATCTTCCCATCTTAACCACTCCTCTTACCTTGGCTATAGTTTCCCTCCTCCATCTTTACCACTCTGCTAGAACTTTTTACAGTAACTAAAACGTTACTGTTGCGCACATTTTAGACACATCAACTCTGTGAGACCTTTGGATGCTACAGCAATGAATATGGTGAATAAATATAAACATTAAACCTAGTTTAAGTTGATCTTCTCCATCAAATGTGCATAACTTTGGCAATGTCTGTTCAAATAAACTGCTATTTGGCAGTTTCATAGACATTTCTAATCACTATAAAAATGTGAATTTGTTAATAGACATGTACAGAAACACTTTGCTTGAGACGAATAATTCTTAAAACTGTTTTTTTAGATTCATTCGTCATTTTAGCCCAATTTATTACAATTATTGGTTCCTTAACAACATTCAAGCATCATTATTTCCTTCAAAGCATCAGAGGAAGATCTGGACTGCTGCACAAATAGTCACATAATTGCCCAGAGCAGCACAAATGGCAGATGGGTACCCAGAGCAGCAGAGGAGCACAATCTGGTTGTTTATGTACGTCTGGGGGCACAGCTAGTGGGACTCACATCATTGACATATAGGGGCCGATTTATCAATGTCTGGCAGACATGATACGCTGTAGCTGCTTGTGCAATGCCGCCCCCTGCAGATTTGCGGCCGCTAGCAGGGGGTGTCAATCAACCCGATCGTTTTCAATCGGGCGGATGGATGTCCACAGCCTCAAAGGTGGCAGACTAGTTAAGGAGCAGCGGTCTTAAGATCTGAAGGCTTGCACGAAAACAGGTGCATCAGGGGCCATCTGGCTCTTGATAAATCGGCCCCATAGAGGGTTATCTAAAATGATCACAATATGGAAAAGCAGCAGCAACAGAAATGGGTAGGTAGGCACCCAGAGAAGATTAGTTTTAAATACTCATCTTTTTTCTAAAGTGTATTGGTGTTTTGTTTATTTTTTTAAGAAATTAATCTATAAAAAAGATAATTTATACTTGATAAATTAATTTCTTTCATGGAGGTGAGAGTCCACAAGCCATTACTCCTGGGATTTAAACTTCAGACACTAGGAGGAGGCAAAGGTTCCCAAAACTCTAAAAGTATTTACTCCTTCTCAACTCTTTGGTATTCCAGTCTGAAGTGCCTCTAGAAAAAATAAGTAAATAAAAATAAAATTGGGCAGATCTCATAGACTCTCACCACCATGAAAGAAATTATTTTAATGTACCCCCACAATAGTCCCGATTTCGAAGGACAGTCCAGATTTTTTTAATTTGTTAGGAATATTCCTCCTGCTTTCAGTTAAAACGTTTGCTTCAAGCAAAGTCTGCACACAATACCGGTTGTAGACTTGGAAAGGAAGCTTGGTGTGGTTACCTAGACAACCAGAAAGCATCCCCCTTGTAACAAAAGTCAGTTATCGGGGTGCTTATACTTTTTAAAAACGTCATGTGTGTTATGTTCTGCCACTTGTTAAGCCCATTCCGCAGACCCCATCCCTCCTCCTGCCCACCACATATCACACTTTTACTCAGTGGGGGGGGGTCCTTCTTTTGGATTTTGAAATGTTGGGAGGTATAATTACTAGAAAAGAGAAAGAAAATTCTTTACAATGAATTCTCCAACTATGGCTGTGAATAAACATCATGACAGGACAGCAACTTAATCACAGAGCATGGAGCTTCCTGTGTATATGCTTCCTATTCAGCGTGTCGGGAGCGCTGTCAGTCTAAAGGCTAATTCAATACAGAGCTCACATAGCTATACCAGAGGTTTCAGCTAGTGCTTGATTTGCTGCCTTGTCAGGATTTGGGTACAGACAGCAGGCTCTCTTAGTGAGTGTTAAATTGCTAAGAGTATTACAATATATATCTTTATGACACAGGGTTTAGAGGATTTTCTTTTTTTAGATTTAGATGATATTTTTTTTAGTTAGAATTTTATTTGTATTACATTAGAGTCACAATTTTTTTCAAACCGCTCCCCATCCCTATTCCTGCCCACCATACATCCCTATTTCGAATTGTGAAATATTAGGAGCAGGGGTGTATTTTGGCCTAGGCAAACAAGGCACTAGCCTAGCGCAGCAGATTGGAAGGGGGGCAGCACATTTTTTGGAAAGTGGGACAGCACATTTTTTGTGGTTATATTATTAAGTAGCATACAATTATTTTAGAAGTATGATACAGGTATATAATGGGAGATTTTGCCCAAGGAGCTTACATTCTAGGGCGTATAATAAGAGAATGACCATGGAGCTTACAGTTTATTCAGCTAGCTATTGCCCTTAGTTCTGTTAGCATTTAGCAATTAGTGTTGTGTTTGGGGAAGTATTTTTTCAAGAAATCTTTGTTTGTTTTGGTTATTTATATGTATTGCAGCAATAGATAGATATGTGTAAGCAATAAGAATGTATATTCGGATCCTTTGTGCGGAAGTAAGCAGCAGCTCGTGCCCTTCGGATATTTTCGAAGCCAGATTGATTCTTTTACAGGAATCTGGCTACAAAAATATCTTCACAAAGGATCTGAATGTACATCCCTAGTATGCAAGTGTTTTGCAAGCCCTGGTGAACATTTACTTTAGAAATGCCATGGAAAAAAAAAATCACGCTACTATTTGAACAAAAAATATTATGGCCAAAAAGGCCCAAAACCTGGGAGGTGGAGGGCGCAGCAGAATTTTGAGTGCCTATGGCAGCACAAAATCTAAATACACCACTGGTTGGGAGGTATGTTATCTGGAAGATTCAGGGCAGTGTAAGGTAAAGGAAGATTTTTGGTTCTTAGATTGACCAAAGGAATGAAAAAAAATACTATTTGCTCTATTTTTCCCTTAGATCAGAGAGGACAGATTCCTTTAGAGAGAAGAACAGCATTTGGCTGCTAGAATGCATAATGTAATGTGATCCATTCAGAAATTGCAAAGATGGACTGGTAACAATCCTGCAAATTAGAAAATAAAATAGGTAAAAATGGATCTACACTCTTAAAGGGACAGTTCACCCAAAAATGTTCTCCCCTTTAAATTATTCGTAATAATCCATTTTACCTGGTAGAGTGTAATAAATTGTTTACAAGTAGCACGCTTACTCCTATTTCAACATTTGAAATAGCTGATTTAGCCTGTGGTATAGCCACCTATACTGAAAGTTTCTCAGCTATTGACAAGCCTAAGTAAACACAGCCAGCAGAAGAAGTTACACTATCAGTGGTGTGCAGGATATTTAAGTAATAAAATAATAATTTTCCATTGTTCTCTCTATGCATTGAGCTTTGGTTTTCCAGACAAATATAAGATAAGGAAGCAAGTCTGTGTACATACAAGTGATAACATAATGTGATCTGATATCACTTTTAAGTTCAACCCATTGTAATGGGCTCTGGTTTCAAAGCACAAAACCAGCTATTTCATATACATAAATAAACCTGAAAATGCAATTACTCATATATTTTATACTCTGCAGCTGGTATAATGAGTCATTGAAAACACAATAATGGAAAAACAATTTTACAATGTACTGTCCCTTTAAGGATATTGTAACGTAGTGGGGACAGTATTAACATGCTCCATGAAATATACAAACTAATAAATATAAGACCACCAAAGCAACCTTATTATACAAATTGTATAAACACAATTGGAAAATATTATGTTGCCAAATGTAATAGAGACTTTAAAGGGACAGACAACCCAAAAATTACTGTTACTTATTTAGATTAGTTAATTAACGATCTTTACAGCAAACTGTAGCCCAATTTTCATCTAAATAAACTTTGGCAGAAAATACACTTACTAGATCTCACCTGACCCCTCCTTCTCTGACGTCTCCCAAAAGCTTCCACTAGTACAGGATCCTTTCGTCCCTGCGAGCTCCTGTGTCTCCCGTCATTCAGTTCAGTGAGACACTCATATGGCACCCCCCTCAGACTATCTCCCCTCACTTCACTATCACCCTCATTCATCCCCACGGCCGCAATTTCAGCTCTCTAGCTGTTCGTACCCGGCACTCACTTCCTCTCATCCATGCTGTGCGTTGTGTGTTACAGAGAATGAGAGGCAGTGAGTGCCGGGCAGACGGCAATGTGATGTGGGTCTGTGCGTGTAACAGCGATAACCGGGTCTACAAGCTGTTCCTGCCCGGCACTCACTGCCTCTCATTCTCTGTAATAGTGTATCAGTAGAAAGCCCATCCAGTGCTGTGTACGTCACAGCAAAAGATCTATAAGTGGAGCATATCAATGACCGAACAGGAGAAGGCTAAGGGACCGGTCCCTGCGACACCTGTGGCAGGCTTGTGAATAACTCCTCACTGGGAGTGATTCAGTCACGGCTCCATACTCCATTCTCCCCACTGTCTCAGTAGCAGCTCTCTGGGCCTCAAATTGGTCTGAGGACCCATCTCAACAAAGAATCTGGGGTACTTCAATTCTTCACCTTCTTCCTGGGAGGCAAAGATAAGACTGGAATACCAGAGAGGTGAGAGGGATTAAGTACTCTTAGAGTTTTGGGAATCTTTGCCTCCTTCTAGTGGCCAGGAGTTGAATTCCCAGGAGTAATGGTTCATGGACTCATCACCTTTATGAAATAAAGTATTTTAATTTCAGAGTTTAAGTTTTCTATCAAAAATGAGAAAATTCCAAAACATAGACTGTTCCCACTTGCATTGGGTGATTTGTATGACCTCACACATGATACATATTATAATATTCGCTGTAGGCCAAAAGTATGTGGACACCGGGCCATCATACCTGCAATATGTGTGTTTATATATATATATATATATATATATATATATATATATATTCACACACACATATATACCTATTTAAAACATCATAGTAGGACACTGTACACACATGATATGATTCGCCCCTCTAACATTACATTATACAAGCAGTTAAAGTGAGCATGAAGGGACATCAACACTTCTACCTGAATTAAATTTTACACTCTGAATATACTTATTTTGGTTTGTATGTCCCTTTAATGCTAGGGCTCCATGAAAATGAATTATTTCTCCTTTAGTAGTGTTTACTCTGGTAAGCTGTTCTCTAAAGCTTTGTGATTAGTTTGCATTCCGTCAGGTATATATGTAATTTCTATGACTATATATGAACTCTGTAATATATTTTTCTAGTTAAGACTGACAGATGCTGGAAATCTGACAAGGAAGGAAACAAGCCTTATTTAAATGTAGACCTTTAAACTGTTTTAAATTGTAAACTCTATTATGCTAAACAGCACAGCTGACCTACTGCTTTCTTTTATAATTACATGTGACAGGAATTTATTTTTACCTTTTGTGATCAACATATTTTTCCATCAATTAAAAACCTATTTTTTTCCCACAATTTCTACTACCTGGGAAAGATTTTCCAACATACTAAAATGACCTTCAGTCAAGGGCAGCAGAAAATGAAAGTGTGTAAGGTAAAAGAATTTCTCACCTGCTCGTTCTGTCCTGTTCTAAGCTCTGTTTATAAGCCCCTTTTGATTTAACTTGCAAAATGTTCTTACCTTTCCCTAATTACCCTCTTCTAGGCCATAATTTTGATTTTTCTATCTGTTGCATTACAAGAATTTGAATACATTTCTACTAGTTTTGATGTAGTGAGGTATGAAAAGCTTACAAGCAAAAATGGAAATAGACACAGAAACACTAACGGCTAGATTATGAGTTTTTGTCGGTAATAGTGTGCGGTGCTAACGAGCCTTTTTTTCTCACTGCTCACTTAAGACAAGGCTGGTATTACGTGTTTTCTGCAAGCCGGCGTTAGCCTCAGAAAAGTGAGCATTGAGCAAAATTTAGCTCCACATCTCACCTCAATACCAGCGTTCCTTAAGTCAGCGCTAAGCTGGCTGAACATGCTTGTGCACAATTTCCCCATAGGAAACAATGGGGCTGAGCTGGCTGAAAAAAAAAATAACACTTTCAAAAAAGCAGCGTTCAGCTCCTAACGCAGCCCCATTGTTTCCTATGGGGAAATAAAAGTTACGTCTGCACCTAACACCCTAACATGAACCCCAAGTCTAAACACCCCTAATCTTACACTTATTAACCCCTAATCTGCCGGCCCCAACATAGCCGACACCTACATTATATTATTAACCCCTAATCTGCCGCTCCAGACACCGCCGCCACCTACATTACACTTATCAACCCCTAATCTGCTGCCCCCAACATCGCCGAACCCTACATTTTATTTATTAACCCCTAATCTGCCCCCCCAACGTCGCCGCAACTATATTACATTTATTAACCCCTAATCTGCCGCCGCCACGATAATAAATTTATTAACCCCTAAACCTAAATCTAATCCTAACCCTAACACCCCCCTAACTTAAATATAATTTAAATACATCTAAAGAAATTTACTAGTATTAAATAAATTATTCCTATTTAAAACTAAATACTTACCTGTAAAATAAACCCTAAGGTAGCTACAATATAACTAATAGTTACATCGTAGCCATCTTATGGTTTATTTTTATTTTACAGGCAACTTTGTATTTATTTTAACTAGGTACAATAGTTATTAAATAGATATTAACTATTTAATAACTACCTAGTTAAAATAAAGACACATTTACCTGTAAAATAAATCCTAACCTAAGTTACAATTACACCTAACACTACACTATAATTAAATTAATTCCCTAAACTACCTACAATTAAATAAAATAAAATAAATTACGAAAAACAACAAACACTAAATTACAGAAAATAAAAAAAGAATTACAAGAATTTTAAACTAATTACACCTAATCTAATTCCCCTAATAAAATAAAAAAGCCCCCCAAAATAATAAAATTCCCTACCCTATACTAAATTACATTTTTGGAATTGCCCCAAAGTAATCAGCTCTTTCAAATGTAAAAAAAAAAAAATACAATACCCCAACAACATTAAAACCCACCACCCACACACCCAACCCTACTCTAAAACCCACCCAATGCCCCTTAATAAAACCTAATACTAACTCCTTGAAGATCACCCTACATTGAGACGTTTTCACCCAGCTGGGCACAAGTGGTCCTCCAGAGGGTCCGAAGTCTTCATCCTATCCAGGCAGAAGAGGACCTCCAGAAGTCTTCATCCAGGCGGCATCTTCTATCTTCATCCTTCCGGAGCAGAGCTGGTCCATCTTCACGAAATCTGACGCAGAGCATCCTCTTCATTCGACGGCTGACGACTGAATGACTGGTCCTTTAAGTGACTTCATCCAAGATGGCGTCCCTTGAATTCCGATTGGCTGATAGAATCCTATCAGCCAATCGGAATTAAGGTAGGAAAAATCCTATTGGCTGATGCAATCAGCCAATAGGATTGACCTCGCATTCTATTGGCTGATTGGAACAGCCAATAGAATGCACCAAGGCCCGAGGGGTGGGGGGTCCATAGCAGCCAGTCTATACATAGGTGTGTGCAGAATGTGTAAAATCCTAATGTAGTGGATATTTTTTATAAGTCCAGGTTGCAGGTCAGTCAGTCCATCCATCCATTATCCAAATCATTATACAGAGCAGCATGTATAATATTGCTATTACTTACTACTGAGTTAGATTTTTGTGCCAGGGCACTCTATTGAGTAGGTTCTCTACTGACTAGGCATGTGCATTTGTTGGTGAAACTTATGCTGAAACGGTATTCGGCTATTTTTTGAGCAGGATTTATTGATGTGAAATTGCAACACATCTCTGTGAGTTGCACTTTCACACAAAAATATCTGGCTCTAAAAATTGTGAATAACAGCAGAAACCTCTGTTAGTACACTGAAATATGCTGCCAGCAGCCATATTCAGCGTTCATTTTACTAACTAATCAATGGATGCACAAATATTTACTGCGTGTAAATCTGTGGCAGGTTTACCATCAAGTAAACAGCACATTAACTAATTTTGCAGGTCATTACAGTTTTTAGGTGATCACCTGCATCTTACAGGGAAGAGAGGCCATGTAATATGAATGTTATAAACATTAAAGCGGCAATAACCTGCAATAGTACTTAAAACTAGTTGCCTCAAGGGAAGGGGGCTCTAATCGGGACCCAATCTTTCTCCTTTCCTTGTGGTAGAGGGGACCCTTCCTTTAAAAGGGCAGACTCCCTTTATTTAAATGATGGTTCATGTGTCCCTCTAGCATAAACAGGGGGGATGTAAATACTTTAAATGTGCTGCAGGTTACTGGCACTTTAAAAAGAAATCACCTGTATCTTACAGAGGTATGCAAGCCCCTTGTGTGAAACAAAGGATTACCCTCTTTTAAATGAGAAGTCAAAGTCCTCTTTAATATTTTTTTAAATTTCATATAGTTGGGTTTTCTCATATTATATTTCCTAAAAATACTTGGTCTGCTGAAATCATTGTAGAATTTGCGTGGGTACCTCACACACACACAAAAAAAAGTTGAAATAAATGAAAACAGCTATAGTGCAGAGGTATGAAAATGGCTCTTTAGAAAGGAAAAATTCTCATTACACTTGTCTCATTGCCGTCATGTTATTTCTACTAACCATTATAGGTATTTCTAAAATAAATCTTCTGTGCAACCATGCAGTGAGCAACTGAACAGCGTGATTTTTCATTTCTCTATTTAAACAGTAGCATTACAATTACAGATTCTCAGTTTTGAATTTTTAGAAATAATTTTAGGTCAGCTATGGTCACCAAGGTTCTTTCAGGATAAAAAGTTTTATACATTAGCCAATTGATCCTTACTGAGCTGAGGCACTCTTTGGTGTTTGTAACTGTAAAGAGAAAAAACAAAAATAACAAAAAAAACAACAGACATTCAATCATACTTGATGAAATTTCCACATCAGGAGGACTATTTATCATAGGTCTTGCGGACCTGATCCTACAGTGTGGATCAGGTCCGCAAGATCTCGCTGAATGCGGAGAGCAATACGCTCTCCGTATTCAGCATTGCACCAGCAGCTCACAAGAGCTGCTGGTGCAACGCCGCCCCCTGCAGACTCACTGCCAATCGGCCACCAGCAGGGAGGTGTCAGTCAACCCGATCATACTTAATCGGGTTGAATTCCAGCGATGTCTGTCGGCCTGCTCAGAGCAGGAGGACAGGGTTATGGAGCAGCGGTCTTTAGACCGTTGCTTCATAACTGCTGTGTCTGGCGAGCCTGCAGGCTCGCCAGAAACACGGGGCGTCAAGCTCCATTCAGAGCTTGATAGATAGGCCCTTTTGGCTCATTTCATATACACACAAAAACAAAATTTATGCTTACCTGATAAATTTATTTCTCTTGTGGTGTATCCAGTCCACGGGTTCATCCATTACTTGTGGCATATTCTCCTTCCCAACAGAAAGTTGAAAGAGGACACCCACAGCAGAGCTGTCTATATAGCTCCTCCCCTAACTGCCACCCCCAGTCATTCGACCGAAGACAAGCAAGAAAAAAGGAGAAACTATAGGGTGCAGTGGTGACTGTAGTTTAAAAACAAAAAGCACCTGCCTTAAAATGACAGGCGGGCCGTGGACTGGATACACCACAAGAGAAATAAATTTATCAGGTAAGCATAAATTTTGTTTTCACTTATAAAGGTGTATCCAGTCCACGGGTTCATCCATTACTTGTGGGATACTAATACCAAAGCTTAAGGACACGGATGAAGGGAGGGACAAGGCAGGAACTTAAACGGAAGGCACCACTGCCTGTAAGACCTTTCTCCCAAAAATAGCCTCCGAAGAAGCAAAAGTATGAAGCCAAGACCAAGTCGCCGCCTTACAAATCTGTTCAACAGAAGCCTCATTTTTAAAAGCCCATGTGGAAGCCACCGCTCTAGTGGAATGAGCTGTAATTCTTTCAGGAAACTGCTGGCCAGCAGTCGCATAAGCTAAGCGGATTATGCTTCTCAACCAAAAAGAAAGAGAAGTTGCCGAAGCCTTTTGGCCTCTCCTCTGTTCAGAGTAGACAACAAACAAAGCAGATGTTTGACGAAAATCCTTTGTAGCTTGTAAATAAAACTTTAAAGCACGAACCACATCAAGATTGTGTAAAAGTCGTTCCTTCTTTAAGGAAGGATTAGGACATAATGAAGGAATAACAATCTCCTAATTGATGTTCTTATTAGATACTACCTTAGGAAGAAACCCAGGTTTGGTACGCAAAACTACCTTATCTGCATGGAAAATCAGATAAGGGGAATCACACTGTAAAGCAGATAACTCCGAAACTCTTCGAGCCGAGGAGATAGCTACTAGAAACAGAACTTTCCAAGATAAAAGTTTAATATCTATGGAATGCAAAGGTTCAAACGGAACCCCTTGAAGAACCTTAAGAACTAAATTTAAACTCCATGGCGGAGCAACAGCTTAAAACACAGGCTTAATTCTAACTAAAGCCTGACAAAACGCCTGAACGTCTGGAACCTCAGCCAGACGTTTATGCAAAAGAATAGACAGAGCAGAAATCTGTCCCTTTAAGGAACTAGCAGACAATCCTTTCTCCAATCCCTCTTGGAGAAAGGATAAGATTCTAGGAATCCTGACTTTACTCCATGAGTAACCCTTGGATTCACACCAATGAAGATATTTACACCATATCTTATGATAGATTTTCCTGGTGACAGGCTTTCAAGCCTGAATTAAGGTATCAATGACCGACTCGGAAAAACCACGCTTTGATAGAATCAAGCGTTCAATCCCAAAGCAGTCAGACGCAGAGAAATTAGATTTGGATGTTTGAAAGGACCTTGAAGTAGAAGGTCCTGCCTCAGCGGCAGAGTCCATGGTGGAAAGGATGACATGTCCACCAGATCTGCATACCAAGTCCTGCGTGGCCACGCAGGAGCTATCAAAATCACCGAAGCTCTCTCCTGCTTGATCTTGGCAATCAGACGAGGGAGCAGAGGAAACGATGGAAACACATAAGCCAGGCTGAAGGACCAGGGCGCTGCTAGAGCATCTATCAGCGCTGCCTTGGGATCCCTGGACCTGGACCCGTAACGAGGAAGCTTGGTGTTCTGACGAGACGCCATGAGATCCAGTTCTGGTTTGCCCCATAGTTGAATCAACTGGGCAAATACCTCCGGATGGAGCTCTCACTCCCCCGGATGAAAAGTCTGCCGACTTAAGAAATCCGCCTCCAAGTTCTCTACTCCTGGGATATGGATAGCTGAGAGATGGCAAAAGTGAACCTCTGCCCATAGAATTATCTTTGAAACCTCCAACATTGCCAGGGGGCTCTTTGTACCCCCCTGATGGTTGATATAGGCTACAGTCGTGATGTTGTCTGACTGAAATCTGATGAACCTGACCGCAGCTAGCTGAGGCCAAGCCTGAAGAGCATTGAATATCGCTCTTAGTTCCAGAATGTTTATTGGAAGGAGGGCTTCCTCCTGAGTCCACGAACCCTGAGCCTTCAGGGAGTTCCAGACTGCGCCCCAGCCCAGAAGGCTGGCATCTGTCGTCACTATAGTCCATTCTGGCCTGTGGAAGCTCATTCCCCTGGACAGATGGACCCGAGATAGCCACCAGAGAAGAGAATCTCTGGTCTCTTGATCCAGATTTAGCAGATGGGACAAATCTGTATAATCCCCATTCCACTGATTGAGCATGCAAAGTTGCAGTGGTCCGAGATGTAGGCGGGCAAACGGAACTATGTCCATTGCCGCTACCATTAAGCCGATTACTTTCATACACTGAACCACTGACGGCTGAGAAGTGGAATAAAGAGCACGGCAGGAAGTTAGAAGCTTTGACAACCTGACCTCTGTCAGAAAAATCTTCATTTCTACTGAATCTATCAGAGTTCCTAGGAAGGAAACTCTTGTGAGAGGGGAGAGAGAACTCTTTTCTTCGTTCACCTTCCCCCCATGAGACCTCAGGAATGCCAGAACAATGTCCGTATGGGACTTGGCGATTTGAAAATTCGACGCCTGTATCAGAATGTCGTCTATGTAAGGAGCCACCACTATGCCTCGTGGCCTTAGAACTGCCAGTAGGGACCATAGAACCTTTGTAAAGATTCTTGGTGCTGTGGCTAACCCGAAGGGAAGAGCCACAAACTGGTAATGCCTGTCTAGGAAGGCAAACCTGAGAAACCGATGATGATCTTTGTGTATCGGAAAGTGGAGATAAGCATCCTTTAAGTCCATGGTAGTCATATATTGACCCTCCTGGATCATAGGTAGGATGGTTCGAATAGTCTCCATCTTGAAGGATGGGACCCTGAGAAATTTGTTTAGGATCTTGAGATCCAAGATTGGTCTGAAAGTTCCCTCTTTTTTTGGGAACTATAAACAGATTTGAATAGAATCCTTGCCCCTGTTCCTCCCTTGGTACTGGGTGGATCACTCCCATGACCAGAAGGTCTTGAACACAACGTAAGAATGCCTCTCTCTTTATCTGGTTTGCAGATAATTGTGAGAGATGAAATCTCCCTTTTGGAGATGAGGCTTTGAAATCCAGAAGATATCCCTGGGAAACAATCTCCAGAGCCCAGGGATCCTGGACGTCTCTTGCCCAAGCCTAGGCGAAGAGAGAAAGTCTGCCCCCAACTAGATCCGGTCCCGGATCGGGGGCTACTCCTTCATGCTGTATTAGAGGCAGCAGCAGGTTTTTCAGCCTGCTTTCCCTTGCTCCAAGCCTGGTTAGGTCTCCAGACCGGCTTGGACTGGGTAAAATTTCCTTCTTGTTTTGCAGTAGAGGAAGTTGAAGCTGCGCCACTCTTTCGAAAGGAACGAAAATTAGTCTGTTTGGTCCTGTCATGATATGTTTAACTTTGCCTTTTTTTGTGTTATTCTGATTGCCATTCCTGTACCTTTAAATCATTTTTTCCAATTTGTCTCAGCTATATAAGCCTCCTCCCACATCATTACCTTGCTTGATATTGTTTCGCATTTCCTAAATGTGTTTCAGCTTGCCCTAACAGGGGATCCTTTTGCTTCTAACAAGCTAATCCTCTGCCTTCAGCAGATTTCCACTCTGCTGCAGCTAACCTCGCTTCTGCAATAAGCTGCTGTTCAGTACAGCTGATCTCTTCCTACAGCTTCCGCCTGCGGTGACGTCACACGCCAACTTCGGCTATCGCTGCCGCTCTGAACTACCATCAAGGATTACCCTCTCTAAACCGCTCTGTCTAAGCGCTTTCAAAGTAAACAGTACCAGGTACCTATTGACTCTTATGCTGATTGTATATACTTATCCTGCTTGCTAGAAGTTTACCTTATCTTGATTTTCATTGATTTCTAATATGCTGCCTGTTTCACACATCACGCTGTGTTACTTTACACTGGTATATAGACAAGGGTTTTCTTGCTGCTTGTACCTCCCCAGTTGCCTTTTGCAGCTATAGAAACTTCCTTGCTCTTATATTACCTGCCAGCAATTGCTGTGATTAAACCTGTGTAATCATTATACATCCCTGCAGTATTCATTGTTACTATCAGGTTCAATCATTGCTACACATAAACCTTTTAAATCTCAGCAGTTGTGGTTCAACAACCTATTACCTATTTTACCAGATTTAATCCGTTGTTACAGAATATCAAGCCCTATATAAAGATGGACCCAGCTGAGATTTCAAGTACTATACAAACTCTCTCCCAGAAAGTGGACTTGTTAACGGAGGGGCTTAATACATTAAAACAAGAAAATGTGGTGTTAAAAGCTTACATCAAAGATTTTGTTGATAGCAGGACTAGGTTCCAGGAACCTCAAGTTAGTCTCCCAGAGTTGTTTTCCGGTGATAGAAAACAATTTAGAGATTTTAAGAATTCATGTCTCTTATTATTTGCACTAAAGCCTTTCACTTACCCTAATGACAGAGTTAAAGTTATGACCACCATCTCCTATTTAAGGGCTGACCCTAGGAGCTGGGCTAACTCCTTTCTAGAAAATAATGATGATATTCTAAACTCCCTGGAATCTTTCTTTTCTGCACTTGGCCAGCTTTATGATGACCCATATAAGCAATTAACCGCTGAAACATCTATGCGGTCATTAAAACAGTAAAAAAGGGATGTAGAGGAATATATATCAGACTTTAAGAGGCTAGCCAAAGATACTCAGTGGAATAACTTATCACTAAAAAACCAATTCCGCTTAGGTTTGTCAGAATCTATTAAGGATGAGCTCTCACGTATAGAGATACCCCAGACCTTAGAGGAACTAATAAATGTATCTATTAGTATTGATAGAAGGTTGAGAGAGAGACAGCATGAGAGAGCTTATCAAGATAGCACATACAAAAAACATAATTTATGCTTACCTGATAAATTTATTTCTCTTGTAGTGTGTTCAGTCCACAGGTCATCCATTACTTATGGGATATATTCTCCTTCCCAACAGGAAGTTGCAAGAGGATCACCCAAGCAGAGCTGCTATATAGCTCCTCCCCTCACATGTCATATCCAGTCATTCGACCAAAACAAGACGAGAAAGGAAAAACTATAGGGTGCAGTGGTGACTGGAGTTTTAATTAAAATTTAGAACTGCCTCAAAAAAAGACAGGGTGGGCCGTGGACTGAACACACTACAAGAGAAATAAATTTATCAGGTAAGCATAAATTATGTTTTCTCTTGTTAAGTGTGTTCAGTCCACGGGTCATCCATTACTTATGGGATACCAATACCAAAGCTAAAGTACACGGATGATGGGAGGGACAAGGCAGGAACATTAAACAGAAGGAACCACTGCCTGTAGAACCTTTCTCCCAAAAACAGCCTCCGAAGAAGCAAAAGTGTCAAATTTGTAAAATTTTGAAAAGGTATGAAGTGAAGACCAAGTTGCAGCCTTGCAAATCTGTTCAACAGAGGCCTCATTCTTAAAGGCCCAGGTGGAAGCCACAGCTCTAGTGGAATGAGCTGTAATCCTTTCAGGAGGCTGCTGTCCAGCAGTCTCATAGGCTAAACGTATTATGCTACGAAGCCAAAAAGAGAGAGAGGTGGCCGAAGCCTTTTGACCTCTCCTCTGACCAGAATAAACGACAAACAGAGAAGAAGTTTGCCGAAAATCTTTAGTTGCCTGTAAGTAGAACTTCAGGGCACGGACTACGTCCAGATTATGCAAAAGACGTTCCTTCTTTGAAGAAGGATTAGGACATAATGATGGAACAACAATCTCTTGATTGATATTCCTGTTAGAAACAACCTTAGGTAAAAACCCAGGTTTAGTACGCAGAACTACCTTGTCTGAATGAAAAATCAGATAAGGAGAATCGCAATGTAAGGCAGATAACTCAGAGACTCTTCGAGCCGAGGAAATAGCCATCAAAAACAGAACTTTCCAAGATAAAAGCTTAATATCAATGGAATGAAGGGGTTCAAACGGAACACCCTGAAGAACTTTAAGAACCAAGTTTAAGCTCCACGGAGGAGCAACAGTTTTAAACACAGGCTTAATCCTAGCCAAAGCCTGACAAAAAGCCTGGACGTCTGGATTCTCTGCCAGACGTTTGTGTAAAAGAATAGACAGAGCAGAAATCTGTCCCTTTAACGAACTAGCGGATAAACCCTTTTCTAAACCTTCTTGTAGAAAAGCCAATATCCTAGGAATCCTAACCTTACTCCATGAGTAACTCTTGGATTCACACCAATATAAATATTTACGCCATATCTTATGGTAAATTTTTCTGGTAACAGGTTTCCGAGCCTGTATTAACGTATCAATAACCGACTCCGAAAAACCACGCTTTGATAGAATCAAGCGTTCAATCTCCATGCAGTCAACCTCAGAGAAATTAGGCTTGTATGGTTGAAAGGACCCTGAATTAGAAGGTCCTGCCTCAGAGGCAGAGACCATGGTGGACAGGACGACATGTCCACTAGGTCTGCATACCAGGTCCTGCGTGGCCACGCAGGAGCTATCAGAATCACTGATGCTCTCTCCTGTTTGATCCTGGCAATCAGTCGAGGTAGCAATGGAAATGGTGGAAACACATAAGCCATGTTGAAAACCCAAGGGGCTGCTAGTGCATCTACCAGCACCGCTCCCGGGTCCCTGGACCTGGATCCGTAACAAGGGAGCTTGGCGTTCTGGCGAGATGCCATGAGATCCAGCTCCGGTTCGCCCCAACGAAGAATCAGTTGAGCAAACACCTCCGGGTGAAGTTCCCACTCCCCCGGATGAAAGGTCTGGCGACTTAGAAAGTCCGCCTCCCAGTTCTCCACGCCTGGGATGTAGATCGCTGACAGGTGACAAGAGTGAGACTCTGCCCAGCGAATTATCTTCGAGACTTCCAACATCGCTAGGGAACTCCTGGTTCCCCCTTGATGATTGATGTAAGCCACAGTCGTGATGTTGTCCGACTGAAATCTGATGAACCTCAGTGTTGCTAACTGAGGCCAAGCTAGAAGAGCATTGAATATTGCTCTTAATTCCAGAATGTTTATTGGGAGGAGTTTCTCCTCCTGAGTCCACGATCCCTGAGCCTTCAGGGAGTTCCAGACTGCACCCCAGCCTAGAAGGCTGGCATCTGTTGTTACAATCGTCCAATCTGGTCTGCGAAAAAGTCATTCCTTTGGACAGATGAACCCACGACAACCACCAGAGAAGAGAATCTCTGGCCTCCTGGTCCAGATTTAGTAAAGGTGCAGATCTGAGTAATCCCCATTCCACTGACTTAGCATGCATAGTTGCAGCGGTCTGAGATGTAGGCGCGCAAATGGCACTATGTCCATTGCCGCAACCATTATGCCGATTACTTCCATGCACTGAGCTACTGATGGGCTTGGAATGGAATGAAGGACACGGCAAGCATTTAGGATTTTTGATAACCTGGACTCAGGTAAATCAGGTAAATCTTCATCTCTACAGAATCTATAAGAGTCCCTAGAAAGGGAACCCTTGTGAGTGGTAACAGAGAACTCTTTTCCATGTTCACTTTCCACCCATGCGACCTCAGAAATGCTAGAACTATCTCTGTATGAGACTTTGCATTTTGAAAACTTGACGCTTGTATCAGAATGTCGTCTAGGTACGGAGCCACCGCTATGCCTCGCGGTCTTAGTACCGCCAGAAGCGAGCCCAGAACCTTTGTAAAAATTCTCTGGGCCGTAGCCAACCCGAAGGGAAGAGCTACAAACTGGTAATGCCTGTCTAGAAAGGCAAACCTTAGGTACCGATAATGATCTTTGTGAATCGGTATGTGAAGGTAGGCATCCTTTAAGTCCACTGTGGTCATATACTGACCCTCTTGGATCATGGGTAGGATGGTTCGAATAGTTTCCATTTTGAACGATGGAACCCTTAGGAATTTGTTTAAGATCTTCAGGTCCAAGATTGGCCTGAAGGTTCCCTCTTTTTTGGGAACCACAAACAGATTTGAGTAAAAACCTTGCCCTTGTTCCTTCCGCGGAACCCGGGTGGATCACTCCCATTACTAAGAGGTCTTGTACACATCGTAGAAATGCCTCTTTCTTTATTAGGTTTGTTGATAACCTTGACAGATGAAATCTCCCTTGTGGAGGAGAAGTTTTGAAGTCCAGAAGGTATCCCCTGAGATATGATCTCCAACGCCCAGGGATCCTGGACATCTCTTGCCCAGGCCTGGGCGAAGAGAGAAAGTCTGCCCCCCACTAGATCCGTTTCCGGATAGGGGGCCCTTTCTTCATGATGTCTTAGGGGCAGAAGTAGGTTTTCTGGCCTGCTTGCCCTTGTTCCAGGACTGGTTGCCTTTCCAACCCTGTCTGTAACGAGTAGCAGTCCCTTCCTGTTTTGGAGCGGAGGAAGTTGATGCTGCTCCTGCCTTGAAATTACGAAAGGCATGAGAATTAGACTAGAGAAGAGGGCCCAATGGCACCACTGGTTGTAAATAAGGAATATAGTTATTGATACTTATATGATAATAAAATTAGGTGGAAGATAAAAATCTTGTATTCCACTTATTGTGTTTATAGTATCATTGTTAGGTGCTGTGTACTACTAGACTGGGAACAGAAATTGGGGATTGACATCTGTTCCATTTAATTTTAATATATAGTCCAATAAAAGTTATGTTTTAATTTAATTCACTGATCCGCATTCCTGAAACTCACCAAACAATTCCATATTAGGGAATTAGAGTGCTAATCAAGTATACATTCTTTTGGAGATGTCAATCCCCAATTTCTGTTCCCACGAAAATTAGACTGTTTGGCCTTTGATTTGGCCCTGTCCTGAGGAAGGGTGTGACCCTTACCTCCAGTAATGTCAGCAATAATTTCTTTCATGCCGGGCCCGAATAAGGTTTGCCCTTTGAAACGAATATTAAGCAATTTAGATTTAGAAGTTACATCTGCTGACCAGGATTTAAGCCATAGCGCTCTGCGCGCCTGGATGGCGAATCCGGAGTTCTTAGCCGTTAGTTTGGTTAAATGCACAACGGCATCCGAAACAAATGCATTAGCTAGCTTAAGGGCTTTAAGCTTGTTCATAATCTCATCCAATGGTGCTGTCCGAATAGCCTCTTCCAGAGACTCAAACCAGAATGCCGCTGCAGCAGTGACGGGCGCAATGCATGCAAGGGGCTGTAATATAAAACCTTGTTGAACAAACATTTTCTTAAGGTAACCTTCTAATTTTTTATCCATTGGATCTGAGAAAGCACAACTATCCTCCACCGGGATAGTGGTACGCTTGGCTAAAGTAGAAACTGCTCCCTCCACCTTAGGGACCGTCTGCCATAAGTCTCGTGTGGTGGCGTCTATTGGGAACATTTTTCTAAATATCGGAGGAGGGGAAAAGGGCACACCGGGTCTATCCCACTCCTTGCTAATAATCTCTGTAAGCCTTTTAGGTATAGGAAAAACGTCAGCACACACCGGTACCGCATAGTATTTATCCAGCCTACATAATTTCTCTGGGATTGCAACCATGTAGCAATCATTCAGAGCCGCTAACACCTCCCCTAGCAATACACGGAGGTTCTCAAGCTTAAATTTAAAATTTTAAATTTCTGAATCCGGTCTCCCCGGATCAGATCCGTCACCCACAGAATGAAGCTCTCCGTCCTCATGTTCTGCAAATTGTGATGCAGTATCAGACATGGCTCTCGTGTCATCGGCGCGCTCTGTCCTAAACCCAGAGCTATCGCGCTTGCCTCTTAACTCAGGCAAATTAGATAATACTTCTTTCATAACATTAGCCATATCATGCAAAGTGATTTGTAAGGGCCTTGATGTACTTGGCGCCACAATCTCACGCACCTCCTGAGCGGGAGGCGAAGGTACTGACATGTGAGGAGAGTTAGGCGGCATAACTTCCCCCTCGTTGTCTGGTGATAATTTCTTTACCGGTAAAGACTGACTTTTATTTAAAGTAACATCAATACAATTGGTACACATATTTCTATTGGGCTCCACATTGGCTTTTAAACATAATGAACAAGTAGATTCATCTGTATCAGACATGTTTAAACAGACTAGCAATGAAGGCTAGCAAGCTTGGAAAAAATCCTTCAATAAATTTACAAGCAATAGAAAAAACGCTGCAGCGCTTTTAAAAACACAAAAAACTGTCACAGTTGAAATAACAATGAACTAATTCAGTTATAGCCAACAATTTTAACAGTAAATGTATGAATTTAGCAGAGGATTGCACCCACTAGCAAACGGATGATTAACCCCTCAATACCCAAAAACGGATAATCAATTTAAGATTTAATGCTTTTATCACAGTCAAACACACTGTCACAGGTCTGCTGTGACTGATTACCTCCCTCAAAAATGAATTTTGAAGACCCCTGAGCTCTCTGGAGACGTCCTGGATCAAGGAGGAAGAAGCAGGAAGACTGTGCTAGAATTTTAACTGCACAACAAGGTGCTAAAAAAGGCCCCTCCCACTCATATTACAACAGTGGGAGACCTGTTACAACGGTTTCTATGCAGAAATATACGTTAGCCATATGGAAAAAAATCATGCCCAAAAAGATTTATCACCAAAGTACCTCACAAAACGAATAACATGCCAGTAAACGTTTTAAAAACAACTTTCCAGTGATATGCAAAGTTATCACTAAGCCTGCTACCAGTCGCTTCTACTGCAGTTAAGGCTCATACATTTATTTCAGTATTAACAGTATTTTCTCAGTCAAATTCTAGTCCCTAGAAAATAACTCAACTGCGCATACATTTATCAGCCTGATACCAGTCGCTACTACTGCATTAAAGGCTGTACTTACATCATATGGGTAACAGCAGTGTTTTCTTAGTCAATTCCATTCCTAGAAAATATTACTGCACATACCTCATTTGCGGGGGACCCCGCATGCTATTCCCTTTTCTGAAGTTACCCCACTCCTCAGAATGTGCGAGAACAGCCAGTGGATCTTAGTTACGTCTGCTAAGCTCATAGAAAACGCAGGCAGATTCTTCTTCTAAATACTGCCTGAGAGAAAAAACAGCACACTCCGGTGCCATTTTAAAATAATAAACTTTTGATTGAAGAATAATTAGGTAAAAAACTCCTATCTCCTCTCGCGACCTCCTTCTTTGTTGAGACTTGCAAGAGAATGACTGGATATGACATGTGAGGGGAGGAGCTATATAGCAGCTCTGCTTGGGTGATCCTCTTGCAACTTCCTGTTGGGAAGGAGAATATATCCCATAAGTAATGGATGACCCGTGGACTGAACACACTTAACAAGAGAAAACATACTCCCTCAACTATCTCCTCCACTCATCATAAGACCACTACTGAACCCATGGACATCGCCTTCCTGAAGGGTCCCTTGAGCAACCAGGAAAAACTACGTCGACGCACCCTGAATTTGTGCATGTACTGTGCTTCTGATGAACACACGGTAAAGGCCTGTCCTATCTTACAGAAACAGAACAAGGGTGAGAGCTGCTATCCTTATTTTTCTATAAACACCGTCTCATATCCTAACACTTACTGTAACCTGCCTCTTTCCTTGCAGTGGGACCAACTCCAGCTGACCGTTACCGTGATAATTGACTCTGGTGCATCTGCCTCTTATATTGATGTGTTGTTTGCCACAAAAAATAAAATTCCACTAATAAAAAAAAAGACTCCTGTTCCTTTAAGGGGAATAGATGGGGAGGTCTTATCTTCAGGTCCTGTAGTACATGAAACTATACCCTTATTACTTACTACTCATGACCACCATAGAGAGTATATCTCTTTTGATGTCATTACATCCCCTGTCTATCCTCTCATTTTAGGTCTCCAATGGTTGAAACAACATAATCCTTGCATTAACTGGTCCAACCTCACTGTAAAGTTTAATTCTGAGTATTGTATAAATACCTGCTTCCCTGCTTTATTATTACAAACACCTGAAAAAATACAAGAAACTGTAATTCCTTCTGAGTATTTGGACTTTCTTGACGTATTTAGCAAAAAGGAGTCCCAAAATTTACCACCACATTGTAAATATGACTGCCCTATTGAACTGTTACCCGGGGCAGTCATACCGTGTGGGCATATCTTTCCTCTGTCCAAACCAGAGTTAGACCACTTAAAATCTTACATAGATGAAAATATAGAGAAGGGTTTCATAAGACCATCTACCTCCCCTGCAGCTGCTGGGATGTTTTTTGTGAAAAATAAGGATGGCTCTCTTAGACCCATTGTGGACTATAGGCAACTAAACAAGGTGACACTAAAGAACCGTTACCCATTGCCCCTTATTCCACAACTAATTGAACAACTGGAAGGTGCCAAAGTTTTCACTAAGCTGGACTTACGAGGTGCATATAATCTCGTACGTATGAGAGCCGGGGACGAGTGGCTGACGGCGTTTCGTACCCGTTACGGTCTATACGAATACACCGTCATGCCATTCGTTCTCTGCAACGCTCCGGCAACCTTAGAGCACTTTATCAATGATATTTTCAAGGATATCCTTGACACCTTCGTCGTGATATACCTTGATGACATCTTGATATATTCCAAAACAGCTAAGGACCATGTCATACATGTTAGACAAGTACTCTCACGACTTCGCTCACATTCTCTTTACGCTAAGGCTGAGAAGTGTATATTCCACACAAGCAATATCTCATTCCTTGGATATAGGATCTCAGAGTCGGGTATACAGATGGATGACTCTAAAATTACCTCCATACTGAATTGGCCTCAACCGACGAATAGGAAACAAGTACAGAGCTTTTTGGGCTTTGCAAATTTTTACAGAAAATTTATAAAAAAAATTGCTGTTATTGCCAAACCTCTTACTGACTTAAAGTCTCTTCATAAATTCCTGTGGACCACAGCTTCACAAAACGCTTTTGATTTGTTAAATTTTTTTTTTACCACGGCTCCTATCCTACGACACCCAAACAGTCAGCTCCAATTTGTATTGGTGCTGTGCTTTCACAAAGAGAAGATCTGAATAAGCCATTACATCCAGTCGCCTATTATTCCAGATGTTTAACCACCCCAGAAATGCACTATCCTATTGGCGATAAGGAACTACTCGCCATCAAGGTTGCCTTCGAACAGTGGCGCCACCTGCTGGAGGGTGTTACTCATCCTACCCTAGTCTTTACAGACCACCGCAATTTGCAGTACCTTAAATCCACGAAAACTCTTTCCGCTCGTCAAGTTCGATGAAACTTATACTTCTCTAGATTTGATTTCCTAATCACCTACAGACCTGCTGCAAAAAACGGAAAGGCAGACACTCTTTCAAGGTTACCTGGACATTCATCCTTTTCTTTTCCAAAACAGTCTATCATACCTGAAAATAAGTTCCTCCTCTTCTTCCTTGATTCGATCCCTTATTTTCGGGAAGAACAACATCAAGATACAACAAAACCACTACATCTTTTAAAACAAAAAGATGATTCTTTGTACTATCATAGTGAAAGGTTATATGTACCACCCTCTACTAGAAAGTTGTTACTTCATTCTGCACACGACTCTCCACTTGCAGGTCATACTGGCATACACAAAACCCAGGATCTTATTAACAGGTCGTATTGGTGGCCTGATATGAGCACTGACATAACGGACTATATCAACTCTTGTTCAATCTGTGCCACTTCCAAAAGATCAAAACATCGACCCTATGGGTTACTAATGCCTCTTCCTACTCCAACACGACCATGGGCAGAGATTGCCTTAGATTATATTGTGGATCTTCCAAGATCAAATCATAATATCACAATTCAAGTTGTGGTAGATTTGTTCAGCAAAATGTTGCATCTGATACCTTTTCATAAGTTACCTTCTGCTGCGGAAACAATACAATTACTTTTACATAACGTTTTCAGACTACATGGCCTTCCACAACGGATTGTTTCTGACCGAGGTTCCCAGTTTACTAGTGGCTTGTGGTCAGAATTCTGCAAGGTCTTCAACATTGACAAACGGCTCTCAACTTCTTACCATCCCCAGACCAACGGGCAGACCGAGAGGTCTAACCAAAGCATAGAACAATTCCTACAATGCTACTGCCAAGTTAACCAGGATACCTGGTCCCAACATCTCCCTTACGCAGAATTTGCGTTCAATAACAGTATTCATTCCACTACCAAACAGTCACCATATTTCATAAATTATTGCTTCCATCCTACTTTCCAACTACTTCCAGAAGGAACCTCTTCACCACATATCAGTGATCTCTCTAATGTAATCTCTTCGAATTTTACGATAGTTTCTCAGGCTATTGAAGAAGCAAAAAATAAACAAAAGAAATACTACGACCTAAGAAGGTGTACTCCACCCTGTTATTCACTCGGTGATTTGGTATGGTTGTCTACCAAGAACCTGAGGCTAAATACTCCTAGTAAAAAACTCACACCTCTATACATCGGTCCTTATCCCATAACCAAAATCATCAATGATAACGCTGTTCGCCTACAACTACCAAGCACTCTCAAGATACACCCAGCGTTCCATGTCTCCTTGATTAAACCTTATCGAACCGTTCAGGACCCAATTCCCAACCAGCGGATTTGTCCTGTGACCATCGATCCCAACGTTGAATATGAGGTCCACTCTATCTTGGATTCCAGGGTCTCTCGTGGACATCTACAGTACTTGATACGATGGAAGGGTTATTCTGAGGAACATAACTCCTGGGAACCAGCTGTTAACATATCTGCCCCCAGACTTATTTCTCGCTTTCACCAGAGGAACCCTGACCGTCCACATCCATGAGCCTCTGAGCGGCTCATTTGGGTGGGGCATCCTGTCATGATATGTTTAACTTTGCCTTTTTTTGTGTTATTCTGATTGCCATTCCTGTACCTTTAAATAATTTTTTCCAATTTGTCTCAGCTATATAAGCCTCCTCCCACATCATTACCTTGCTTGATATTGTTTCGCATTTCCTAAATGTGTTTCAGCTTGCCCTAACAGGGGATCCTTTTGCTCCTAACAAGCTAATCCTCTGCCTTCAGCAGATTTCCACTCTGCTGCACCTAACCTCGCTTCTGCAATAAGCTGCTGTTCAGTACAGCTGATCTCTTCCTACAACTTCCGCCTGCGGTGACGTCACACGCCAACTTCGGCTAGTGCTGCCGCTCTGAACTACCATCAAGGATTACCCTCTCTAAACCGCTCTGTCTAAGCGCTTTCAAAGTAAACAGTACCAGGTACATATTGACTCTTATGCTGATTGTATATACTTATCCTGCTTGCTAGAAGTTTACCTTATCTTGATTTTCATTGATTTCTAATATGCTGCCTGTTTCACACATCACGCTGTGTTACTTTACACTGGTATATAGACAAGGGTTTTCTTGCTGCTTGTACCTCCCCAGTTGCCTTTTGCAGCTATAGAAACTTCCTTGCTCTTGTATTACCTGCCAGCAATTGCTGTGATTAAACCTGTGTAATCATTATACATCCCTGCAGTATTCATTGTTACTATCAGGTTCAATCCTTGCTACACATAAACCTTTTAAATCTCAGCAGTTGTGGTTCAACAACCTATTACCTATTTTACCAGATTTAATCCGTTGTTACAGGTCCTTAATTTGTTGGACCTATCCTGGGGAAGGGCATGGCCTTTTCCTCCAGTAATATCAGAAATGATCTTCTTCAGTCCAGGCCCGAATAGGGTCTGCCCTTTGAAGGGGATGTTGAGAAGCTTAGACTTTGAAGTAACGTCAGCTGACCAGGATTTAAGCCATAGCGCCCTACGCGCCTGAATGGCAAAACCTGAATTCTTAGCCGTTAGCTTTGTTAAATGAACAACGGCGTCAGAAATAAATGAATTGGCTAACTTAAGAGCTTTAAGCCTGTCTAGGATATCATCCAACGGGGTCTCCACCTGTAGAGCCTCTTCAAGAGACTCGAACCAGAAAGCCGCTGCAGCAGTGACTGGGACAATGCATGCAAGAGGCTGGAGAATAAAACCTTGTTGTATAAAGATTTTCTTAAGGAAACCCTCTAATTTTTTATCCATTGGATCTAGGAAAGCACAACTGTCCTCGACGGGGATAGTTGTACACTTAGCTAGGGTAGAGACTGCTCCCTCCACCTTAGGGACCGTCTGCCACGAGTCCCGTGTAGCGGCATCTATGGGAAACATCTTTTTAAAAGCAGGAGGGGGAGAGAACGGTACATCCCTGGTCTATCCCATTCCTTCGTAATAATTTCTGAAAACCTCTTAGGGATTGGAAAAACATCATTGTAAACAGGCACTGCAAAGTATTTATCCATTTTACACAATTTCTCTGGGACTACAATGGTGTCACAGTTATTCAGAGTTGCTAAACCCTCCCTGAGCAACAAGCGGAGGTGTTCAAGCTTAAATTTAAATGCTGTCATTTCAGAGTCAGACTGAAGTAACGCCTTCCCTGAATCAGAAATGTCACCCACAGATAGAAGCTCTCCTGCTTCGGCTTCTGTACATTGTGAGGGTATGTCAGACATAGCTACTAAAGCGTCAGAAAGCTCTGTATTTGTTCTAGCCCCAGAGCTGTCTCGCTTTCCTTGTAATCCTGGCAGTTTGGACAATACCTCTGTGAGGGTATGATTCATAACTGCCGCCATGTCGCATTGGACGCGCCAGATGTACTTGGCGTCACTTGCGTGGGAGATATAGGTTCTGACACATTGGGAGAGCTAGGTGGTTTAACCTCCCTTTTGTCAGTTTTAGAAACCTCTGGTGACAAATCTTTAAAACCCATAATATGGTCTTTATAACTTATAGAAAGGTCAGTGCATTTGGTACACATTCTAAGAGGGGGTTCCACAATAGCTTCTAAACATAATGAACAAGGAGTTTCCTCTATGTCAGACATGTTTAACAGACTAGTAATGAGACCAGCAAGCTTGGAAAACACTTTAATAAATGTGAAAAAGCAATTAAACAAAAACGGTACTGTGCCTTTAAGAGAAAAAAAACTACCACATAAACTGCAAAACAGTGTTAAAAAGTAGTAATCTCTACGAAATTTTTACAGTGTGTATAAGAGACTAAAGCAGCATTGCACCCACTTGCAAATGGATGATTAACCCCTTAGGCCCCAAACCGGATTAGAAAAACGATAAAACTGTTAAAAAACATCAAACACACTGCCACAGCTTTGCTGTGGCTCCTACCTGCCCTTAAACACGATTTCTGCAGGATAAAAACCCTCTATAGCGGTCCTAGCTGCCAGAGGACTCCTTTAGGGAAGCTGGATGTCTCAGTCTGAATATCAACTGCGCATAAAGTGCGCGGAAATAGGCCCCTCCCACATGCACTCAATGTCAGAGGGCCTTAAAAAAGTACTCCTAGGAGTGATCTAACAAGCCATGTGGAAAACTAGGCCCCAAATAAAGATTTATCACCCTCAGAGAAAAGACGTTTTTTCTGTAAGTTATGCAAACGTTTTTACACTAAGTAATATGAGAGTTAACATGAATATTACTCTTATCTTGTAAGCATGATCCCAGTCATTGTTAAATCACTGTATCAGGCTTACCTCAAATATACCAGGCATTGTCAGCATTTTCTAGACCTTATCATCTCTCTAGAAAAAAATATACTGAACATACCTCAAAGCAGGTGATCTGCAAACCGTCCCCCCAACTGAAGTTTTCTTTCCATACTCTTCAGTTATGTGTGAGAACAGCAATGGACCTTAGTTACAAACCGCTAAGATCATCAACCTTCAGGCAGATTCTTCTTCCAATTTCTGCTTGAGAGTAAAACAGTACAACGCCGGTACCGTTTAAAAATAACAAACTCTTGATTGAAGGTAAAAACTACACTAAGTCACCACATATCTCTTGATACTTCCTTTCTTGTCGAGAGTTGCAAGAGAATGACTAGGGGTGGCAGTTAGGGGAGGAGCTATATAGACAGCTCTGCTGTGGGTGTACTCTTGCAACTTCCTGTTGGGAAGGAGAATATCCCACAAGTAATGGATGAACCCGTGGACTGGATACACCTTTACAAGAGAAAAGACTGGCCATTTAAAGAGACTTGAAACCCAATTTTTTTTCTTTCAGGATTCAGATAGAACATATAATTTTAAACAACTTCCTGATGTACTTCTATTATCAAAATTGATTTGTTCTCTTGTTATCCTTTGTTGAAAGAGCAAGCAATGCACTACTGCTGAGAGCTGAACATATCAGGTAAGCCAATGACAAGAAGCATATATGTGCAGCCACCAATCAGTAGCTAGCTCCAAGTAGTGCTTTGCTGCTCCTAAACCTACCTAGGTATTCCTTGCAATAATTAGGAAGTTGTTTAAAATTGCATGTCCTTTCTGAATCATGAAAGAAACATTTTAAGTTTCATACCTTTCATTTTGGGCTAGACAAAAAAAAAAAAAACCCTGAAACCCCTACTTTTTAAATTAGGTATAAGACTAATTTTTTTTAAACAACAATAATGAAAAAAGTAAGAGTAGCTTAGATACTGCTAAACACACACACAAGTTAATATATTAAAATGTAATTAAGTGTAATTAAATTTCCAGTTTTTTTGGCTCAACACAAAATAAATATTAATGAAATGTTATTGTAAAAACATATAAAATAAATGAATGCTAACAAAAAAATATTAATATAAAATGTAAAAGCACCAAGTGATCACTGACACTTATATAGGAACCCATTATACCAACGTATGGGTTTCATCAGTTGAAGTCAAACGCAATGTTAGTATAATAATGCACTTCCTAACAGATGCTCATTAATGCTTATTCAACATATTTAAAATAATCCTAGCTTTTTAGACAGATTAAAATAAATCTAAAAAAGTATCAAAAATAAATGTACTTCCTATTAGCAGTTCAGGACCTCGGACATCATGTCTTGAGCTAATACAGAACTCATCCTGTTTATTTTAACCCCTTAATGACCGTGGCATGCCATGTCCATTGACAGTCATTACGTTTTTTTTTTATAATAGTGCGGGTCCCTGCCGCAAGCAGCAGGACCGTGCTATTGTACCCCCCCCTTCTTTTCACTGGAAATAGCGCTATTAATATCACAATCCCCATAGAAAGACAAGGTACGTCTTAGGTCCTTAAGAGGTAAAAATATGTTAATGGTGACCACCTCTCTTGAACCTATATATATATATATATATATATATATATATATATATATATATATATATATATATATATATATATATATATATATATATGTATATATATATATATATATATATATATATATATATATATATATATATATATATATATATATATATATATATATATATATATATATATACTGTATTCCTTAGAACCAGAATAAAGATAACCGACACCTGTGGAGGTGTTTGGTAACAAAACAAAATTTATGTTTTCCTGATCAATTCTTTTCTTTCAAGATAGTGAGAGTCCACGAGCCTTCGTGTGTGGTACTGAACTCCTGCCACTAGGAAAAGGAACCCAAACAACAAGAGCTTTTAACTCCTCCCACCTCCCTGTACTACTCAGTTTAACGTATAGCTGGGCAGAGGAAAGAAAACAAACAGGTAGGAAAGACAAAGCAGGGTATATAGAGATGCAAATAAAAAACTGCTACCAAAAATAAAATGAAAATGGGCTGGGTCTAGTGGACTTCATCCTGAAAGAAAAGAATTCATCAGGTAAACATAAATTTTGTTTTCTTTCATATGATGGTGAGAGTCCACGAGCCTTGACGTGTGGGATTTAATACCTAAGCTGTGGAGTCCACAACAAAGAAAGGGTGGGACAAGAAGAAGGCAGTTCCTTTTTGCCAGACACTATGATCTGAAGGACTTTCCTGACAAATCTCGCTTCCGATGAAGTGAAGACATCAAAACGGTAAAATTTGGTTAAAGTATGTAGGGAAGACCATGTGGCAGCTTTGCAAATCTGCTCCACTGATGCTTCATTTTTGAAAGCCCACTATATGTTTAGGAGGTGACTTTCCCACCACCAAGTAAGTTTTGTATAATCAGCTGGTTTAGCCAAGAAGCAAAAATTACTGCAGTAGCTTTTTGACCTTTAGGAGAATGGTGTACAAAAAGGCTTGTGCCCTGTCTGAAATCTTTAATAGCCTGAAGATAAACCTTTAATGCCCTTACCACATCTAGGTTATGGAGAAGCCTCTCCGTGAAATTAGAAGGATCATGGCACAAAGAAGGAACAACAATCTCTTGGTTTATATTTTTAGAAGAAAAAAACTAAGGTAAAAAGTCATATTTGCTACAAAGCACAGCTTTAACCTTGTGGAAAATAAGAAAAGTGGATTTACATGATAAGGCTGATAGCTCTGAAACTCTCCTAGCAGATGATATTGGTAGAAGAAAAATAACTTTCTAGGACAGGAACCTAATATTGATATTATGCATGACTCAAAGGGGGGGGGGGTGGCCTGCTGAACAGAGAGAACTAGATTTAAATTCCACAAAGGGGAAATGCTTAACAACAAGTCTAACTAATTTTTACTAAGGCCTGAACAAAAGTTTGAACCTCAGGAAGTTTGGCTATATTCTTGTGAAAAAGAACAGATGGAGCTGAAATTTGGCCCTTCAAACTAGTAGATAGACCATTGTCTAAACGATTTTGCAAGAATTGAAGGATTCTAGGAATCTTGAAGGAATGCCAGCGGAAACCTATGTTAGCACACTAATCAAAGTATACCTTGTGATAGATTTTTTGAGTTACTGGCTTTCTGGCCAGTAAAATAGCATCAATTACAGCATCTGAAAAACCTCTATGCTTTAAAATAGGTGTTCAAACTCCACACCATAAAATTTAGAGATAGAGATAGGAAAGGCGTTATAGACCCACACATTAAAAATAATTTTTGGCAGAATAGCCAGATCCTGAAACTAGCTAGATCAGATTTGGATAAACAAAACACACCCATCTCTCAGAAGGAACTTATCCAGGCTATTAAGAAAGCTTCACTGAAAAAAGTGTCAGACCCGGATCAAATACATGTGGAATGATATAAATTGCTAACAAAAGAACTAGTGCCAATCATTATTGCATCCAAGGTGGCTCATGCTCTAAATATTGTACTTCATCATTAATTGCTTTGATCTTAAAGAAAGACAAGGATCCAGAGGAGATTATGCATATAGACAGATTTCACTACTGAATAGTGATTATAAAATTCTCATGAATATCATTGCAGATAGGTTGAAACTAGTTATTGACCCTTTAATTCATAAGGACCAGGTAGGCTTTATGCCAGGTAGGAATTCCTCCTGGAATTTGAAAAAACTTCAACTTATTTTAAACTTTATCATGTGAAATTACAAACAAGAATTCATAAAATAAGATCAGATCTGGCCATAATATCATTAGACGCGGAAAAGGCCTTCAACTCCATTATGTGGCACCATTTATTCACGGTATTACAGAAACTTGGGTTCAAAGGCTCCTTTCTTAGCTATATACATTTAATCTATGACCCAAATGCTGCCATTATTGTTAATGGGATTCCTACAAATTAATCAGGGAATGATAAACTGGACTGAATGATAAACTAGACTAAATTCAGACTGACTCTAGTAGGGAAGTTTAATTTAATAAAACATCTGAGATTCCCTAAACTCCTGTACTTAATGCAAAATCTTCCAGTGTTTATTAATCATAAAGATTTGACAGTCTTTAAACAAACTTGTTTGCAATTTCTGGACAGTGGATTCGCATTAACGGACATTAAAATTTAAAATTGTATTTGTATTGGCAAGATTGCGTTAGATTGGTTGACTGGAGTTGAATACTACTCAGTGCAGCAAGTGGAAGTACACCCATTCTTGCTTAAAGCTCTTCTACACTGTAAAACAGATAAGTGGCCCCCTAAAGTTAAACAGTTGCAGGTCATTAAAAATGTGATTATGGCATGGCAAATGATAATGATACTGCATATTGATACCTCCTACTCTAAATTTTTTACAATCTCTGGTAATCCTAACTTTATACCTGCCCTAAACTCTAAAATATTTAATGAGTGGAATGCGAAGGGACTGGTATATGTTCATCAACTCAAAGAAAAAGAGTCAAGTAGATGCAAAGTGTTCTCTGAGCTGAAACAGGGAACGCTTGGTCAATTTTAGACCCTGTTTTCAACCTGTTTCAATCCGGTAATCACTCTATCTCTCTCCTATATAAAATCATTTTAGTTACTCTGGGGCAAGAACATATTTGAAAAACAGCAGCATCCTGGCAGGTTTCAACAGAAATTATTCAAAAAAGTTTTTAAGTATGTAAGTATATACCTGTTTTTTTTATATAATTTATTAATATCTTAGCAGTTGCCAACCAATAAAATATATATACTTAACAATATATTTATGAAAATCAATATTTATTCCTTAAAGCTTAGATTAGTTAACTCTATATACACCTTGAATTATATTTATGTAGAAACTAGATTATGAATCAATTATTGACGCTTGTTCCATTACAATATTCTATACAAAAGATTATAAAAAATATATCTTTAAAAAATTACACTTACTCACAATAAATATCATAAATGAGAATCCCAGAATAGTCTATAATTAGCCAATAACTCTAATTCAATACCCAATATGGATTTCAACCTTACTCTTCTTAATTTACCAAAACTAGAGAAGTTTATATATAATTTGTAAGAGATTCCACCTTAATAAGCCTGACTTAGAGATATGAAATACAAAGGCCTTTATATGCCAATTAATCTGGCCTGAAATAACCTCTTATTTAGACACTATAAAATAAATTTTAAAATATATCACAATAGCCACAAATAACTTAATAATGCCTGACCATCTTATCAATAACAATTGACTTAGCGCTAGTATATTTATTTCTGGATCATGCAAGGCTATGAAACATATATTAAAATGCAAATATCCTTTTAAATCATTGGCTACAATTAGACAACAGCAACAGCTTTAGAGTACCTTGATTTAAATATTATATACATACAATTGCTTATACTTTATCAGATCACCAGTTGAGAGTTCAGTTAATATCTAAATATGTCTATCGTCATATTTTAAGCCAACTTCTTTTTTATTGAGAATAAGTCATATAAATTACATGCTACATTGAAATAATTTGAGAAAAGAAAAGCGACATTCTCAACTGAAACATATAGAATTAAAATAAAAGAGATTTCACTTATTCAGACATAATTCTAAAATTTTACATTAAGAAAATAAATTGTGACTTCAAGCCCCATAGGGGGTTGCTTATTATTATAATTGAGTTACAGAACAGTATAACCAAATAAAAACAACGTAAAATAAAAACTCGGTCTATTACAGTCTAACAATTCCAATTCTTTCAGGAAGCAATGAACCATAGGTTACCTCTACTACTGTATGTCCGCTCTGGGTCTCGAACCTATTTCTAGTCTCTTGCGTCTCTTCAATAAGTACTGATCCCAAATGACTTGGGCTTCTATATATAATTCTCTGGTGTTGTTCTTATAAGAGCTGTACTCCTCAAGCTCAATTAGCTCTGATACTCTGTCTCTCCACATTTGCAGGTCTGGAAACGTGTGTGATTTCCACTGTTTGGCTATAATGGACTTTACGCTGTTTATCATAATTTGGAATAATATTTGATGTGCTTTGGAGGTCAATTTTCTAAATTTATTAAGTAGAAAAATTAGTGGTAAAACGCAGTCAAGAACATTCTCTATCTCCCCAACACTGTCTCTCCACAACTGATTAATTCTATTACACCACCACCACATGTGTCCCATACCACTACCCACATGCCCACATCTCCAGCATCTGTCTGAGACTGTAGGGTATAATCTATGCAAACGTCTTGGGGTAAGGTACCAGATGTGTAGTATCTTGTAGTTGAACTCAACTAAGTAAGCCGATGAGGAAGAGGATTTTGTATTTCTAAAAATATCTCCTGCTGTGTGAGGAAGAATTATAGTCCCAAGCTCCCTTTCCCAAGATTCAATTGAGGTGGGGAGGATACCTGGAGGGGGCTGTGTCAAAAACATAATTTATGTAAGAACTTACCTGATAAATTCATTTCTTTCATATTAGCAAGAGTCCATGAGCTAGTGATGTATGGGATATACATTCCTACCAGGAGGGGCAAAGTTTCCCAAACCTCAAAATGCCTATAAATACACCCCTCACCACACCCACAAATCAGTTTAACGAATAGCCAAGAAGTGGGGTGATAAGAAAAAAGTGCGAAAGCATAAAAAATAAGGAATTGGAATAATTGTGCTTTATACAAAAAAATCATAACCACCACAAAAAAAGGGTGGATCTCATGGACTCTTGCTAATATGAAAGAAATGAATTTATCAGGTAAGTTCTTACATAAATTATGTTTTCTTTCATGTAATTAGCAAGAGTCCATGAGCTAGTGACGTATGGGATAATGAATACCCAAGATGTGGAACTTCCACGCAAGAGTCACTAGAGAGGGAGGGATAAAAATAAAGACAGCCAATTCCGCTGAAAAACCATCCACACCCCAAAATAAAGTTTCCATCTTATAATGAAAATAAAAGCAGAAGAATCAAACTGAAACAGCTGCCTGAAGTACTTTTCTACCAAAAACTGCTTCAGAAGAAGAAAACACATCAAAATGGTAGAATTTAGTAAAAGTATGCAAAGGAAGTAGAAACTGACCTAGTAGAATGAGCTGTAATCCTTTGAGGCGGAGTTTTACCCGACTCAACATAAGCATGATGAATCAAAGACTTTAACCAAGATGCCAAAGAAATGGCAGAAGCCTTCTGGCCTTTCCTGGAACCGGAAAAGATAACAAATAGACTAGAAGTCTTTCGGAAATCTTTAGTAGCTTCAACATAATATTTCAAAGCTCTGACTACATCCAAAGAATGCAACGATCTTTCCTTAGAATTCTTAGGATTAGGACATAATGAAAGAACCACAATTTCTCTACTAATGTTGTTAGAATTCACAACCTTAGGTAAAAATGTAAATGAAGTTCGCAATACCGCCTTATCCTGATGAAAAATCAGAAAAGGAGACTCACAAGAAAGAGCAGATAATTCAGAAACTCTTCTAGCAGAAGAGATGGCCAAAAGAAACAAAACTTTCCAAGAAAGTAATTTAATATCCAGCGAATGCATAGGTTCAAACGGAGGAGCTTGAAGAGCCCCCAAAACCAAATTCAAACTCCAAGGAGGAGAAATTGACTTAATGACAGGTTTTATACGAACCAAAGCCTGTACAAAACAATGAATATCAGGAAGATTAGCAATCTTTCTGTGAAACAACACAGAAAGAGCAGAAATTTGTCCTTTCAAGGAACTTGCAGACAAACCTTTATCCAGACCATCCTGAATAAACTGTAAAATTCTAAAAATTCTAAAAGAATGCCAAGAAAAATGATGAGAAGTACACTAAGAAATGTAAGTCTTCCAGACTCGATAATATATCTTCCTAGACACAGATTTACAAGCCTGTAACATAGTATTAAATACGGAGTCAGAGAAACCTCTATGACTGAGAATCAAGCGTTCAATCTCCATACCTTCAAATTTAAGGATTTGAGATCCTGATGGAAAAAAGGACCTTGCGATAGAAGGTCTGGTCTTAACGGAAGAGTCCACGGTTGGCAAGTAGCCATCCGAACAAGATCCGCATACCAAAACCTGTGAGGCCATGCTGGAGCCACCAGCAGAACAAACAAACGCTCCTTTAGAATCTTTGAAATCACTCTTGGAAGAAGAACTAGAGGCGGAAAGATATAGGCAGGATGATACTTCCAAGGAAGTGACAATGCATCCACTGCTTCCGCCTGAGGATCCCTGGATCTGGACAGATACCTGGGAAGCTTCTTGTTTAGATGAGAAGCCATCAGATCTATTTCTGGAAGTCCCCAGATTTGAACAATCTGAAGAAATACCTCTGGGTGAAGAGACCATTTGCCCGGATGTAAAGTCTGGCGACTGAGATAATCCGCTTCCCAATTGTCTATACCTGGGATGTGAACCGCAGAAATTAGACAGGAGCTGGATTCCGCCCATGCAAGTATTCGAGATACTTCTTTCATAGCCAGAGGACTGTGAGTCCCTCCTTGATGATTGACATATTCCACGGTTGTGACATTGTCTGTTTGAAAACAAATGAACGACTCTCTCTTTAGAAGCGGCCATGACTGAAGAGCTCTGAAAATCGCACGGAGTTCCAAAATGTTGATCGGCAATCTCGCCTCCTGAGATTCCCAAACCCCCTGCGCTGTCAGAGACCCCCATACAGCACCCCAACCTGTCAGACTTGCATCTGTTGAGATCACAGTCCAGGTCGGAAGAACAAAAGAAGCCCCCTGAACTAAACGATGATGGTCTGTCCACCACGTCAGAGAGTGTCGTACAATCGGTTTTAAAGATATTAATTGTGATATCTTTGTGTAATCCCTGCACCACTGGTTCAGCATACAAAGCTGAAGAGGTCGCATGTGAAAACGAGCAAAGGGGATCGCGTCCGATGCAGCAGTCATAAGACCTAGAATTTCCATGCATAAGGCTACCGAAGGGAATGATTGAGACTGAAGGTTTCGACAAGCTGAAACCAATTTCAGACGTCTTTTGTCCGTCAAAGACAGAGTCATGGACACTGAATCTATCTGGAAACCTAAAAAGGTTACCCTTGTCTGAGGAATCAATGAACTCTTTGGTAAATTGATCCTCCAACCATGTTCTTGAAGAAACAATACAAGTCGATTCGTATGAGATTCTGCTAAATGTGAAGACTGAGCAAGTACCAAGATATCGTCCAAATAAGGAAATACCACAATACCCTGCTCTCTGATTACAGATAGCAGGGCACCGAGAACCTTTGTAAAAATCCTTGGAGCTGTTGCTAGGCCAAACGGCAGAGCCACAAACTGGTAATGCTTGCCTAGAAAAGAGAATCTCAGAAACTGAAAATGATCTGGATGAATCGGAACGTGCAGATATGCATCCTGTAAATCTATTGTGGACATATAATGCCCTTGCTGAACAAAAGGCAGAATAGTCCTTATAGTTACCATTTTGAATGTTGGTATTCTTACATAACGATTCAATATTTTTAAATCCAGAACTGGTCTGAAGGAATTCTCCTTCTTTGGTACAATGAATAGATTTGAGTAAAACTCCAGACCCTGTTCCAGAACTGGAACTGGTACAATTACTCCAGCCAACTCTAGATCTGAAACACATTTCAGAAACGCTTGAGCCTTCACTGGATTTATTGGAACGCGAGAAAGAAAAAATCTTCTTGCAGGAGGCCTTATCTTGAAACCTATTCTGTACCCTTGTGAAACAATGTTCTGAATCCAAAGACTGTGAATCGAATTGATCCAAATTTCTTTGAAAAATCGTAATCTGCCCCCTACCAGCTGGGCTGGAATGAGGGCCGCACCTTCATGTGGACTTGGGAGCTGGCTTTGGCTTTCTAAAAGGCTTAGATTTATTCCAGACTGGAGATGGTTTCCAAACAGAAACTGTTCCTGTAGAGGACGGATCAGGCTTTTGTTCCTTATTCTGACGAAAGGAACGAAAACGATTAGCAGCCCTATATTTACCTTTAGATTTTTTATCCTGTGGTAAAAAGTTCCTTTCCCCCCAGTAACAGTTGAAATAATAGAATCCAACTGTGAACCAAACAATTTATTACCTTGGAAAGAAAGGGAAAGCAAAGTTGACTTAGAAGACATATCAGCATTCCAAGTTTTAAGCCATAAAGATCTTCTAGCTAAAATAGCTAAAGACATATACCTGATATCAACCCTAATGATATCAAAGATGGCATCACAAATAAAGTTATTAGCATGTTGAAGAAGATTAACAATGCTATGAGAATTATGATCTGTTACTTGTTGAGCTAAAGCCTCCAACCAGAAAGTTGAAGCTGCAGCAACATCCGCCAAAGATATAGCAGGTCTAAGAAGATTACCTGAACATAAATAAGCTTTCCTTAGAAAAGATTCAATTTTCCTATCTAAAGGATCCTTAAAAGAAGAAATATCTGCCGTAGGAATAGTAGTACGTTTAGCAAGAGTAGAGATAGCCCCATCAACTTTAGGGATTTTGTCCCAAAACTCTAATCTGTCAGATGGCACAGGATACAACTTTTTAAACCTTTTAGAAGGAGTAAAAGAATTACCCAGATTATTCCATTCCCTGGAAATTACTTCAGAAATAGCATCAGGGACGGGAAAAACTTCCAGAATAACTACAGGAGGTTTAAAAACCGTATTTAAACGTTTAGATTTAGTATCAAGAGGACCAGATTCCTCTATTTCTAATGCAATTAAGACTTCTTTAAGTAAAGAACGAATAAATTCCATTTTAAATAAATATGAAGATTTATCAGTGTCAATTTCTGAAACAGAATCCTCTGAACCAGAGAAATCATCATCAGAAACAGAATCAGAATGATGATGTTCATTTAAAAATTCATCTGATAAATGAGAAGTTTTAAAAGACTTTTTACGTTTACTGGAAGGGGGAATAACAGACATAGCCTTCCTAAAAGATTTAGAAACAAAATCTCTTATGTTAACAGGAACACCCTGAGTATTAGATGTTGATGGAACAGCAACAGGTAATGGAACATTACTAAAGGAAATATTATTTGCATTAGCAAGTTTATCATGACATTCATCACAAACAACAGCCGGAGGGACAGTTACCACAAGTTTACAACAAATGCACTTAACTTTGGTAGATCCAGCATCAGGCAGCGAATTTCCAGAAGTAGCTTCTGATCCAGGGTGAATCTGAGACATCTTGCAATATGTAATAGAAAAAACAACATATAAAGCAAAATTATCAAATTCCTTAAATGACAGTTTCAGGAATGGGAAAAAATGCCAATGAACAAGCTTCTAGCAACCAGAAGCAAATAAACAATGAGACTTAAATAATGTGGAGACAATAATGACACCCATACTTTTTAGCGCCAAAAAGGACACCCACATTATTTGGCGCCTAAATGCTTTGGCGCCAAAAATGACGCCACATCCGGTGACGCCGACATCTTTGGTGCAAAAAAACGTCAAAAAAAATGACGCAACTTCCGGTGACAAGTATGACGCCGGAAATGACTAAAACATGTTTGCGCCAAAAAAGTCTGCGCCAAGAATGACGCAATAAAATGAAGCATTTTCAGCCCCCGTGAGCCTAACAGCCCACAGGAAAAAAGTCAAATTTAAGGTAAGAAATTTTTTTTATTATTCAAATGCATTATCCCAAATAATGAAACTGACTGTCTGAAATAAGGAATATTGAACATCCTGAATCAAGGCAAATAAATGTTTAAACACATATATTTAGAACTTTATATAAAAGTGCCCAACCATAGCTTAGAGTGTCACAGAAAATAAGACTTACTTACCCCAGGACACTCATCTACATGTAGTAGAAAGCCAAACCAGTACTGAAACGAGAATCAGTAGAGGTAATGGTATATATAAGAGTATATCGTCGATCTGAAAAGGGAGGTAAGAGATGAATCTCTACGACCGATAACAGAGAACCTATGAAATAGACCCCGTAGAAGGAGATAATTGAATTCAAATAGGCAATACTCTCTTCACATCCCTCTGACATTCACTGCACTCTAAGAGGAAAACCGGGCTCCAGCATGCTGCGAAGCGCATATCAACGTAGAATCTAGCACAAACTTACTTCACCACCTCCATGGGAGGCAAAGTTTGTAAAACTGATTTGTGGGTGTGGTGAGGGGTGTATTTATAGGCATTTTGAGGTTTGGGAAACTTTGCCCCTCCTGGTAGGAATGTATATCCCATAAGTCACTAGCTCATGGACTCTTGCTAATTACATGAAATAAATGGCATATATCTTAGATAGAGTGTGCTTCTTTGGGTGGTTGGCTGCAAATAATTTCTCCAAGTTTGTGAGAGGCCTTAGCATGTTATTGCTGTGTAATGGAGCATCCGTCTGTAGTTAAACCAATTATGGAACCATGCAAGTCCCTGCTCCTGTAATTGTGTTTGAGACTGTAGTTGTTCATGGTTAGTCACCTGGTGGATATCTAAATCTATGTTGTTATTGTCTTGTCCAAATGTCCCCCCCAGTTCCGCCACAGAAAATTCATTGTTATGAATCAGGGAGGTCAGCGGGGAGAGATTGGAGGAGAAATACGGATTTTGTCTATTTGCTGCATTCCACTGTCCTATCGTCTCCCTGGTTATGGGATTAATGATGTTCTTGGCTAAAGAATTAAAGTTAGGATGCCAGCAAAGAGCGGATAGTGCTGTCCCTAAATTTAAGCTTTCCTCTAACTCAATCCATCTTTTCTGTGATTTATGAATCTTCCAGTCTAATATTTGCTGAATGAAAACCGCAATTCTATATAAATCTATATTTGAAACTCCCAGTCCTCCTTGTTCCCTTGAGCGCATCATTATCTTTTTATTGATTCTAGGTTGCTTACCTTTCCAAATAAAGGAATGGAAAATCTGTTGCATCTGCAAAGTATATTTAAACGGGAGAGGAATTGGGAGAGTCTGCATTATGTATAACAATCTGGGGAAGGCATTTATTTTGATAGTGTTAATCCTTCCTAACTATGTCAATCGTTTAGAATTCCATGAGGAAAGATCTCTAACCAGAGCTCTACGGATCAGAATATAATTTAGTTTATAAATCATGTCAATATCTTCTGCTAACTGTATGCCTAAATATTTTATAGAATCCACACACCATCTAAAAGGGCAATTTTGTGTAATTTGGATTTTCATTTGTTTTGGGAGGGAGACTCCGAGAATCTCGGATTTAGTATAATTGATTAAAAAATGTGTAAGTTTGTTGAATACTTTCAGTTCCTTCATCAATGGAGGCATGGACATAACAGGGCTGGTGAGAGAGAATAGAATATCATCAGCGAATAAGGAGAGTTTATACTCGTTTTCTCCAACAACTACTCCCACTATATCTTTATTGAGTCTAATTTTGGTGGCTAATGTTTCTAGTAAGCAAACAAATAGCAGGGGGGAGAGGGGACATCCCTGTCGCGTACCATTAGAGATCTGAAAGGGTTGCGAAAGGATGCCATTTAGTGTTATTCTAGCGCTGGGACCAGAATAAAGGGCAAATATTCTACGTAACATAATGTCCCCCAATCCAAATGACTGCAGTGTCATCTTAAGGAACAACCAACTCACGCGGTCAAAGGCTTTTTCCGCATCTGTGGATAGCCACACCGCGGGAATTCCCTCAACCTTTGCATGCCAGATTAGATGCATATTGCGGACTGTGTTGTCCTTAAAAAACCGACCTGGTCCTGGTGGATTATTGAGGGGAGGATCAGGTTTCGCCTAGTCTCTAGTATTGTCGCATATATTTTAATATCAGAGTTTAGCAATGATATTGGCCGATAGTTAGGTATCAAGTCTACTGACTTGCCAGGCTTCGGGATAACCACAATATGCGCTTGTAAAGCTGTAGGGGAAAAAGGCTTATTTCTATCTATGTCCTGATAGTATGATAATAGGTGGGGGGCCAAAATGTTTTTACATTTAGTATAATATGCGTTCCCAAAACCATCGGGTCCTGGGGCCTTCCCTATGGGAAAAGTCGATATAGCCTCTTTAACCTCCTTAAAGGGACACTGAACCCACATTTTTTCTTTCATGATTAACATAGAGCATGCAATTTTAATCCACTTTCTAATGTATTCCTATTATCAATTTTTCTTCGTTGTCTTGCTATCTTTGTTTTAAAAAGAAGACATCTAAGCTTTATTTTTTATTCAGAACTATGGGCAGCACTTTTTTTTATTGGTGGATGAGTTTATCCACCAATCAGCAAGAACAACCCAGGTTTATCACCAAAAATGGGCCGGCATCTAAACTTACTTTCTTGCATTTCAAATAAAGATACCAAGAGAATGAAGAAAATTTGATAATAGGAGTAAATTAGAAAGTTGCTTAAACTGTCATGCTCTATCTGAATCACGAAAGAAAAAATTTGGGTACAGTGTCCCTTTAAGAGAAAACGGCAAGTCAAGTTCTGTCTGCTGCTCTATAGTGAGAGAAGGAAGGTGCAATTGTGATATGTAGAAATATTTGTGATAAGTATGTGGAAATATTTTGCTCAGTGGAAGTTGGTTGACCTTTCTCTAAATTATATAACCCTTCGTAATATGTCCTAAATTTATCTGCAATGTCTCTGGATGAGGACCAAGTTGTCCCTCTATGATCTTTTATTGTCATGATGTAGCGCTTGTTAGTGCGCTGTCGCAGCAATCTGGCTAAAAGTCTACCTTGTTTGTTATTGCCTTCATAAAACGTTTTTTTTAAGAAATAATGCTGCACATTTGGTCTCATGGCCAAAGAATAAATTAAATTGATCCCTTTTGTGTTGTAAATTAGCTAGGAGGGATCGATTGTCCGGGAATTTTTATGTATGTCTTGTAATTTTCCCAATTTTTCTAGTAGCGAATTTAATAATTGGGTTCTTTGTTTATTTCTTGCAGCCTTCAAAGCTATGATCTCCCCTCTAATTACACACTTGTGTGCCTCCCATACACACTGTGCATCTACATCTGGAGTACAGTTTATATTAAAATAGTCTACTAATGATTTGGTGATCTGTGTGCATATGATCGGATCTTTCATGAGGGTTTCGTCTAGTTTCCAGGTCTTATCATGTCTTTGTGAAGTAGGCCATCTGAGGGTGCAACTAACTATAGCGTGATCTGACCACGTTATCGGGGAGATGTCTGTATGTTGGATTAGTTCTAGACTAGAAACATCTATGAAAATTTAATCTATTCTTGTATAAACTCTGTGAGGGTAGGAATAAAATGTGTAATCTCTTGTTGAGGGATGGAAGAGTCTCCAGGCATTGTGTACTGCCAGGTCAGCCAGATTAGATTTGATGGATTTTAACATTTTCTAAGGGACAGAGGAAACCCCTCTAGAGCAGTCTATATCAGGGTCTAAGGCTAAGTTGAAATCTCCACCCAGAATTAAACTTCCCTTAACGCAGTCTAAGATAGAGTTTTTGATAGTGTGGAAAAATTGCGGTGTCGTGTTATTAGGAGCATATATGTTAGCTATGGTTATTACTTTATTATAGAGCCTAACAGTTAATATAATGAATCTCCCTTCTTTATCTTTATGTACATGTATTGGGCTGAAAGGGACATTCTTCTTAATAAGGATACCCACTCCGTTGTGTTTAATGGAATTAGATGATAAGTAAACCTGTCCAAATTTATTAAAAGACATTGTGGGCTTCCTTCCTCTTTTAAAGTGAGTCTCCTGCATAAGAACTACTTCACATTGGAGTCGCCTATCTTCCCTCACCACCATGGACCTCTTTTGAGGAGAGTTCAGACCCTTTACAGTGTGGAAAACAATTTTAATTTGAAGGGAGTCGTCTGTCATTATGTATGTATTAAAGGATTTTGAGCATATTTTAGGTTATGTAAGACCCAAAGCGTGACATACCTTGCATCAATTCGGCACTTGGTTATTACCATAGACTTAGCCCATATATCACAAGAGCAGAGTAAACCGTTCCTTAGAATTTTAATACCTGCAGAAAGAAAACAGCATCTTGCAAATATAAATTCAATCTGTGAAATACATTTAACTATAACTGCAGAGTTCTAAACTGTAACATTATAAGCATTCATTTTTAAATCTGTAGAAGAACAGATACCTATGGTGTATAAGTTTGATATCCTGTGCACCATTTACAAGGGGGACGAATGGTGTCAGTTATCCATCAGAGTTTATCTATTGTGATTTCTGATTTTTAAGCAAGATTGGAGAACTATAAAGCAGAAAATATATGAAACTATGAAAGGGGTAATGCAATATGGGGCTACATGCCGCTGTATTATTTGAAAGCTACCTTTTGTTTATGATGTCAAATACCTCAGATATGTAAATGTTGTGGTATCTTACTTGTCTCCAATTATGCTCCTATGGAGCGCTGTAATTCTTGTTTTATAAAAATAAATTTCTGACTAATCATAGAACTATAAAACAAAACACTTAATCTATACATGGGTTGAATTTGAGATACCTCATCATTTGTCCAATGTGCTAACAATCATGAGGCATTTAAACAAAACATTAAACAATCCTAGATGGAGTGGCTTTTGAAAAATCATACCACATTCTTCAATCAGTTCACAGTCCACAAAAGGCCTTTCTTCTGTTTGACTCAAGCATCCAACGTGGGGGGAACTGGGCTGGTCTTGAGTCTTTTCGCTGGTACTTTAGACCAATTGGGACGCTGTTCTTTGGGCCTTTCTCCACGCCGGTCGACCGTCTATCGTCATATTTTTAGGGGAATTATGCACAATTGGAAGAGAATTAATCCTGATAATCTCTTATCCACAAAGAGTATCCCAAAGAATTTGTTTTACAGAAAACTGTGTTCGTACACTCTTGTCTCTCTGTAAGCAATAATGTCAGCAAGCAGGATTGCAACAGTCACCAAGAAAAATTTCCAGCCAAAAAGCCCCATTCTCTGTGTGCAAGGAGTTTTTGTCTGAGACCAAACTCCTCTCCATTTCTTAATCATTCGATAGATTTGGATACGATCTTTTCTATGATTGGCTACTGGGAATGCCATTTTCAACAGCCAAATACCTTTTGGTTGTAATACTGGATGTAATTTCTTTTATTTATATATATATATATATATATATATATATATATATATATATATATATATATATATATATATCTTCATTTTAAAAACTCAGTCGGAGATACAGAAACACACAGGAGGCTTTGGTATTCAAGTACCAAGAGATGCAATACAAAATATATTTACAATTTCAAAGACATAGATAGTTGGAATGCAAGGTACATAGGCACATTGTCCAATGATCTCTTCCTGAGTCTACTTTTTAAAACATTTTTAACCAACTGGGGTAGAGGGGAAGGGGGTAGGGGGTTGAGAGGAAGAGGAGGCGGGGAGGGGGAGGGAGGAGGAGTGGAGACACAAGGGGGGATGAGATAAATAGAAATAAATAAGTACCTGTGAGCCCAGTTTCACAAGTAATTACTCCTGACTCCTTTGTCCAAGACTACTGATTTCTCTGGGTAGCTTATTATGGGATGGTATCAGTCAGGATTACGGTTGAAAGTTAACACGTTCACTTAAACCTGGGCAGTTTACAAATTTAATATTTCAGGGCATCCAATGGAGATACCCAACAGGAAAGAACTCTATAAATATTTGGTGTAATTATATAACTATGATTATAATTATACATTCCAAAGTGCAATAATAATAACAATATTGAACAATAATAAACTATGTGAAGGCAAACTGGTGTTGGGAATTTTACATCAGAGATGCTAAACTTACCCCCCTTAATCACTTCAAGGGTTCCACCATCGGGGAGGAGCCTCCGGAGCCCGCCATCCAGCCCCTGGATGCCTGAATTCAGGACTATGGTGGTAGTATGGAATGGGGCGCGGGAAACAAGGTAAGCGTCAAGCATTATGTCCAGGGTCTCTCCCCACTAAAGGTCATCGGCCCTTTACTTGTTCAGCCATTAGGTAGGTACTGTTTAGGAAGGGGGTTAAGAAGTGTTGTTGAATGTTTGGGGATAGATGTAGTAGATATGGTTTCCACTTGGTCATGAAGTGTTTAATTCTCTTTTCTACGTCCCCTTTAACATCTGCCTGCTCAACAAGGAGCTGGGTATGTACTAATCATGTGAGCTGGGTTATATGCGGGGGTCTAGGAAAGATGCTAAACTTACCCCCCTTAATCGCTTCAAGGGTTCCACCATCGGGGAGGAGCCTCCGGAGCCCGCCATCCAGCCCCTGGATGCCTGAATTCAGGACTATGGTGGTAGTATGGAATGGGGCGCGGGAAACAAGGTAAGCGTCAAGCATTATGTCCAGGGTCTCTCCCCACTAAAGGTCATCGGCCCTTTACTTGTTCAGCCATTAGGTAGGTACTGTTTAGGAAGGGGGTTAAGAAGTGTTGTTGAATGTTTGGGGATAGATGTAGTAGATATGGTTTCCACTTGGTCATGAACTGTTTTATTCTCTTTTCTACGTCCCCTTTAACATCTGCCTGCTCAACAAGGAGCTGGGTATGTACTAATCATGTGAGCTGGGTTATATGCGGGGGTCTAGGAAAGATCCAGTTTTTGAGTATTAACTTCCTGGCCAGTAGTACGGTGGAGTTTAGAAAACAGTCTATGGGGGAGGATTGTGTGTGACCTCTTAGAACAATATGGCTACCACAGGTTTTCAAGAGCCAGAATTGTACCTTGTACCAAAACTGGAGTATTTTGGAACAATCCCAAAATAAGTGTGATATGTCCGGGTCAGGTAGGGAGCATTTGAGGCATGTGCTGATCGCATTGGGTACTCATTTGGCACATAGAGCAGGTGTAATGTAGCTATGATGCATGAGCTTAAGGTGGGATTCTCTGACGCCCGAGGTTAGAGTGGCTTGTGACACCAGCTCAAAACTATTGGTCAGAAAGTCTGCGTTTATGTCTGTATGCATAATTGCGGTCCATTTGTCACATAGCTGTCGTGCAACTTCGTCAGATTTTTTCTGCATGATTAGATTGTAAATGTATGAGATGGAGTGAGCTCCCTATTTGACTAAACAACATATTCTATCAATATGGGTGCAATTCCCACTGTCAAATCCGTCATTTTGTAGTTTACGCACATAGGGAGGTTATATTTTTCTTGAAGTGTTGCTAAAGGATCTATAAGTTGTTTTATTGAGGTTATTCCTCTCTCTTCCCATACTCTAAACATGTGTGTAGTCATGCCTGGGAGGAATTCCGGGTTTCCCTGTAGAGGGAGATGTTTGGTGGTTGTGTAAGAGACTTCACCACCTGCATAGTTTCGCCCATGCCCGCAGGGGGTTCCTGTATAGGATATTATCTTTAATTTGAGCAGGTAGGGAGTGGAATACTGCATGTGGAAGGAAGGCTTGGTGGAGAAGGTGTGTGAGGTGTACCTCTAGTTATTTATCGCTAAAAAACATAATTTATGCTTACCTGATATATTCCTTTCTCCTGTAGTGTAGTCAGTCCACGGGTCATCCATTACTTATGGGATATTAACTCCTCCCCAACAGGAAGTGCAAGAGGATCACCCAAGCAGAGCTGCTATATAGCTCCTCCCCTCTACGTCACACCCAGTCATTCGACCGAAAACCAAACGAGAAAGGAGAAACTATAGGGTGCAGTGGTGACTGGAGTATAATTTAAAATTTAGACCTGCCATAAAAAACAGGGCGGGCCGTGGACTGACTACACTACAGGAGAAAGGAATTTATCAGGTAAGCATAAATTATGTTTTCTCCTGTTAAGTGTAGTCAGTCCACGGGTCATCCATTACTTATGGGATACCAATACCAAAGCTAAAGTACACGGATGACGGGAGGGACAGGCAGGATCTTTATACGGAAGGAACCACTGCCTGAAGAACCTTTCTCCCAAAAACAGCCTCCGAAGAAGCAAAAGTGTCAAATTTGGAAAATTTGGAAAAAGTATGAAGAGAAGACCAAGTTGCAGCCTTGCAAATCTGTTCAACAGAGGCCTCATTCTTAAAGGCCCAAGTGGAAGCCACAGCTCTAGTAGAATGAGCTGTAATCCTTTCAGGAGGTTGCTGTCCAGCAGTCTCATAGGCTAAACGTATTATGCTACGAAGCCAAAAAGAGAGAGAGGTAGCAGATGCTTTTTGACCTCTCCTCTGTCCAGAATAAACGACAAACAGGGAAGAAGTTTGACGAAAATCTTTAGTTGCCTGTAAATAAAATTTCAGGGCACGGACTACGTCTAGATTGTGCAGAAGTCGTTCCTTCTTTGAAGAAGGGTTAGGGCACAATGATGGAACAACAATCTCTTGATTGATATTCTTGTTAGTGACTACCTTAGGTAAGAACCCAGGTTTAGTACGCAGAACTACCTTATCTGAATGAAAAATCAGATAAGGAGAATCACAATGTAAGGCTGATAACTCAGAGACTCTATGAGCCGAGGAAATAGCCATTAAAAACAGAACTTTCCAAGATAACAGCTTGATATCAATGGAATGAAGGGGTTCAAACGGAACACCCTGTAAAACGTTAAGAACTAAGTTTAAGCTCCACGGTGGAGCTACAGTCTTAAACACAGGCTTAATCCTAGCCAAAGCCTGACAAAAAGCCTGAACGTCTGGAACTTCTGACAGACGTTTGTGTAAAAGGATGGACAGAGCTGAGATCTGTCCCTTTAAAGAACTTGCAGATAAACCCTTTTCTAAACCTTCTTGTAGAAAGGACAATATCCTAGGAATCCTAACCTTACTCCATGAGTAACTCTTGGATTCGCACCAGTGTAAGTATTTACGCCATATCTTATGGTAAATTTTCCTGGTAACAGGTTTCCTAGCCTGTATTAAGGTATCAATTACTGACTCCGAAAATCCACGCTTTGATAAAATCAAGCGTTCAATTTCCATGCAGTCAGCTTCAGAGAAATTAGATTTTGATGTTTGAAAGGACCCTGAATTAGAAGGTCCTGTCTCAGAGGCAGAGACCAAGGTGGACAGGATGACATGTCCACTAGATCTGCATACCAGGTCCTGCGTGGCCACGCAGGCGCTATTAGAATCACCGATGCTTTCTCCTGTTTGATCCTGGCAATCAAACGAGGAAGCATCGGGAAGGGTGGAAACAAATAAGCCATCCTGAAGGTCCAAGGTGCTGTCAAAGCATCTATCAGGACCTCCCCCGGGTCCCTGGACCTGGACCCGTAACAAGGAAGCTTGGCGTTCTGGCGAGACGCCATGAGATCCATATCTGGTTTGCCCCAACGTCGAAGAATTTGGGCAAAGACCTCCGGATGAAGTTCCCACTCCCCCGGATGAAAAGTCTGGCGACTTAGGAAATCCGCCTCCCAGTTCTCCACGCCTGGGATGTGGATCGCTGACAGGTGGCAAGAGTGAGACTCTGCCCAGCGAATTATCTTTGATACTTCCATCATCGCTAGGGAACTCCTTGTCCCTCCCTGATGGTTGATGTAAGCCACAGTCGTGATGTTGTCCGACTGAAACCTGATGAACCTCAGAGTTGCTAACTGAGGCCAAGCCAGAAGGGCATTGAGAACTGCTCTCAATTCCAGAATGTTTATTGGAAGGAGTCTCTCCTCTTGAGTCCATGATCCCTGAGCCTTCAGGGAATTCCAGACAGCGCCCCAACCTAGTAGGCTGGCGTCTGTTGTTACAATTGTCCAGTCTGGCCTGCTGAAGGGCATCCCCCTGGACAGATGTGGCCGAGAAAGCCACCATAGAAGAGAATCTCTGGTCTCTTGATCCAGATTCAGCATAGGGGACAAATCTGAGTAATCCCCATTCCACTGACTTAGCATGCACAATTGCAGCGGTCTGAGATGCAGGCGTGCAAAAGGAACTATGTCCATTGCCGCTACCATTAAGCCGATTACCTCCATGCATTGAGCCACTGACGGGTGTTGAATGGAATGAAGGACACGGCAAGCATTTAGAAGCTTTGTTAACCTGTCCTCTGTCAGGTAAATTTTCATTTCTACAGAATCTATAAGAGTCCCCAAGAAGGGAACTCTTGTGAGTGGTAAGAGAGAACTCTTCTCCTCGTTCACTTTCCACCCATGCGACCTTAGAAATGCCAGTACTAACTCTGTATGAGACTTGGCAGTTTGGAAGCTTGACGCTTGTATCAGAATGTCGTCTAGGCACGGAGCTACCGAAATTCCTCGCGGTCTTAGTACCGCCATAAGAGAGCCCAGAACCTTTGTAAAGATTCTTGGGGCCGTAGCCAACCCGAAGGGAAGAGCTACAAACTGGTAATGCCTGTCTAGGAAGGCAAACCTTAGATACCGGTAATGTTCTTTGTGAATCGGTATGTGAAGGTAAGCATCCTTTAAATCCACTGTGGTCATGTACTGACCTCTTTGGATCATGGGTAAGATTGTCCGAATAGTTTCCATTTTGAACGATGGAACTCTTAGGAATTTGTTTAGGATCTTTAAATCCAATATTGGTCTGAAGGTTCCCTCTTTTTTGGGAACCACAAACAGATTTGAGTAAAACCCTTGTCCGTGTTCCGACCGCGGAACTGGGTGGATCACTCCCATTAGTAAAAGGTCTTGTACACAGCGTAGAAACGCCTCTTTCTTTATCTGATTTGTTGACAACCTTGAAAGGTGAAATCTCCCTTGTGGAGGAGAAGCTTTGAAGTCCAGAAGATATCCCTGAGATATGATCTCCAACGCCCAGGGATCCTGGACATCTCTTGCCCAAGCCTGGGCGAAGAGAGAGAGTCTGCCCCCCACTAGACCTGTTTCCGGATCGGGGGCCCTCACTTCATGCTGTCTTAGGGGCAGCAGCAGGTTTTCTGGCCTGCTTGCCCTTGTTCCAGGTCTGGTTAGGTTTCCAGCCTTGTCTGTAGCGAGCAACAGCTCCTTCCTGTTTTGGAACAGATGAAGTTGATGCTGCTCCTGCCTTGAAGTTACGAAAGGCACGAAAATTAGACTGTCTAGCCCTTGGTTTGGCTCTGTCTTGAGCCAGGGCATGGCCTTTACCTCCCGTAATATCAGCGATAATTTCTTTCAAACCGGGCCCGAATAAAGTCTGCCCCTTGAAAGGTATGTTAAGTAATTTAGATTTAGAAGTTACATCAGCTGACCAGGATTTTAGCCACAGCGCTCTGCGCGTCTGAATGGCGAATCCGGAATTCTTAGCCGTAAGTTTAGTTAAATGTACTACGGCATCAGAAATAAATGAATTAGCTAGCTTAAGGGTTTTAAGCTTGTGTGTAATCTCATCTAATGGAGCTGAGTCAAGGGTCTCTTCCAGAGACTCAAACCAAAATGCTGCCGCAGCCGTGACAGGCGCAATGCATGCAAGGGGTTGTAATATAAAACCTTGTTGAACAAACATTTTCTTAAGGTAACCCTCTAACTTTTTATCCATTGGATCTGAAAAGGCACAGCTATCCTCCACCGGGATAGTGGTACGCTTAGCTAAAGTAGAAACTGCTCCCTCCACCTTAGGGACCGTTTGCCATAAGTCCCGTGTGGTGGCGTCTATTGGAAACATTTTTCTGAATATAGGAGGGGGTGAGAAAGGCACACCGGGTCTATCCCACTCCTTAGTAACAATATCAGTAAGTCTCTTAGGTATAGGAAAAAAGTCAGTACTCGTCGGTACCGCAAAATATTTATCCAACCTACACATTTTTTCTGGGATTGCAACTGTGTTACAATCATTCAGAGCCGCTAACACCTCCCCTAGTAATACACGGAGGTTTTCCAGCTTAAACTTAAAATTTGAAATGTCTGAATCCAATTTATTTGGATCAGATCCGTCACCCGCAGAATGAAGCTCTCCGTCCTCATGTTCTGCAAATTGTGACGCAGTATCAGACATGGCCCTAGCATTATCAGCACACTCTGTTCTCACCCCAGAGTGATCTTGTTTACCCCTAAGTTCTGGCAATTTAGACAAAACTTCAGTCATAACATTAGCCATGTCTTGTAAAGTGATTTGTAATGGCCGCCCTGATGTACTTGGCGTTACAATATCACGCACCTCCTGAGCGGGAGATGCAGGTACTGACACGTGAGGCAAGTTAGTCGGCATAACTTCCCCCTCGTTGTCTGGTGAATGTTGCTTAACATGTACAGATTGGCTTTTATTTAAAGTAGCATCAATGCAATTAGTACATAAATTTCTATTGGGCTCCACCTTGGCTTTAGAACATATTGCACAAAGAGATTCCTCTGTGTCAGACATGTTTAAACAAACTAGCAATTAGACTAGCAAGCTTGGAAATACTTTTCAACTAAATTTACAAGCAATATGTAAAACGTTACTATGCCTTTAAGAAGCACACAAAAACTGTCACAGTTGAATAACAATGAACCGGATTAGTTATAGAAACCAAATTTTCACAGTAAATGCATAAATTTAGCAAAGGATTGCACTCATTAGCAATGGATGATTAACCCTTAATATCAGAAAAAACGGATAACAATTGAAAATAAGCGTTTTTTATCACAGTCAAAGCACAGTCTCACAGGTCTGCTGTGAGTGATTACCTCCCTCAAAACAAGTTTTGAAGACCCCTGAGCTCTGTAGAGACGTCCTGGATCATGCAGGGAGAAGCAGGCAGACTGTGACTGAATTTCTAATGCGTAGTAAAAGCGCCAAAATAGGCCCCTCCCACTCACAATACAACAGTGAGGGAAGCTCAGTAAACTGTTTTAATTCAAAACAAACGACAGCCATGTGGAAAATAATGCCCAAAACAATTTTTCACCAAGTACCTCAGATAATTAAACGATTTAACATGCCAGCAAAACGTTTAAAATCTAATTTATGAAATGTCATTAAAAGCCTGCTGCTAGACGCTCACACTGCAAGTTAGGCTAAAAGTTATATGCATACAGTATTTTCCCAGTGAAGTGCCATTCCCCAGAAATACTTAAGTGTAAACATACATACATATCAGCCTGATACCAGTTGCTACTACTGCATTTAAGGCTGTACTTACATTATATCGGTATTAGCAGTATTTTCTCAGTCAATTCCATTCCTTAGAAAATAATATACTGCAACATACCTCTTTGCAGGTGAACCTGCCCGCTGTCCCCTGTTCTGAAGTTACCTCACTCCTCAGAATGGCCGAGAACAGCAAATGGATCTTAGTTACGTCCGCTAAGATCATACACAAAACTCAGGTAGATTCTTCTTCAAATGCTGCCTGAGAATAAAACAACACACTCCGGTGCCGTTTAAAATAACAAACTTTTGATTGAAGATATAAAAACTAAGTTAAATCACCACAGTCCTCTCACACATCCTATCTATTAGTTGGGTGCAAGAGAATGACTGGGTGTGACGTAGAGGGGAGGAGCTATATAGCAGCTCTGCTTGGGTGATCCTCTTGCACTTCCTGTTGGGGAGGAGTTAATATCCCATAAGTAATGGATGACCCGTGGACTGACTACACTTAACAGGAGAAACAGGCGTGCCCACAATCCACTCGAGGATCAGTTTAGCCAGTGTGGACCAGTTATACCATTCCTCATTGGGAAGCCAAAAGTCTCCCTCTACTCGCTGACATCGCCAGCTTGAGGCGTCCAATTCGCTGTTTTTTGCCATTCCACACGAATCCGGAGAATGCTTTGTTCACTGTTTGTATGTCTTTTTGTGTGAGTAGGAGGGGCAATAGTTTTAGGGGGTATAACAATTTTGGCATTACTATCATCTTGATTAAGTTGATTCTTCCTGAGTGGGAGTTTGGACCAGCCAGCCAACAAGGCCTGAACTTGTGTAAGAGCTGGGGCAGTGATGTGCGGTGAGGCATTAGATATGATATGCCGGAGAAACACATATACCGCAGGCCACAAGTACCCCCAACAGGGCAGGTTTTAATTATAGCTGAACCAGTGCACAGTTAAAATAATCAGCTGATGGGTGAGAGCAAGTTAGTAACCATGGTTATTGATCAGCTGATTACTTCACCTGTGCACCGATTGAGCTATAATGTTGGGGATACTTGAGGACCATGGTTGAGAAACACTGCACTAAAGCACCAGCTCATCTGAAATGTGTTGATTACCTGGAGAATAAAGCACACATACTCTGCTCACTGACACACACACACTACAGGCACACTCTGCTCACATACCCATTCACACAATTATGTGGCACAATAACAGTTACTAAGCAATTAGAATGATACACAGGCTCTTCTCTATTCACTACTGTGTTGTAAAAAGAAAAATAAGTTACCATACTAAGAGGTGCCACATATCCACTCCTAGTTTCCTATTATAAATGTAAGAAGCTGAAAAGACATTGCATGCAGCTCTGCTCAATGGAGCATACACAGACTGCTCTTGCCTAACTTTTAGCCTAACAAGGGATTGCTATATATAAAGTTTAAAATGTGCCTAAACCAATACCAGCAGATAAAAGCATGTAGTAAAAGTAATGCATATATCTCAAAAACAGTTCCAATACCAGCAGATAAAACCATAAAGTAAAGGAATGATTATATCTCAAATTCAGCTCCAATACCAACCCCAATATATTGACCTCCTACATTATATTGCTCACTAAATAAATTATATTTCACTTCACTGTGCAGACTGCAAAGCTTAAGTTAACCCATCTGCTACAGAGAAAAGAAAGGTCAGAGTAATGTGTGCACACCTGCCAACCTGTGCAAAATCAAATATATAATGTTGTACAAAAAGATTGTGGCAGGTACAAATAAAATGCCTAGTGCAGTTTGCATTATTAGGCTATGTAGCTGGATGATTTCTACTAGTACCATAAGTGGGTTAAATAGTTGAATAACCATATAATATATATATATATATATATATATATATTAAAAAAAACAACATAATTTATGTAAGAACTTACCTGATAAATTAATTTCTTTCATATTGGCAAGAGTCCATGAGCTAGTTACGTATGGGATATACAATCCTACAAGGAGGGGCAAAGTTTCCCAAACCTCAAAATGCCTATCAATACACCCCTCACCACACCCACAATTCAGTTTAACGAATAGCCAACTAGTGGGGTGATAAAGAAAGGAGTAAAAAGCATCAACAAAGAAATTTGGAAATAATTGTGCTTTATACAAAAAATCATAACCACCATAAAAAGGTTGGGCCTCATGCACTCTTGCCAATATGAAAGAAATGAATTTATCAGGCAAGTTCTTACATAAATTGTTTTCTTTTATGTAATTGGCAAGAGTCCATGAGCTAGTGACGTATGGGATAGCAATACCCAAGATGTGGAACTCCACGCAAGAGTCACTAGAGAGGGAGGGATAAAATAAGAACAGCCATTTTTCGCTGAAAAAAAATTAATCCACAACCCAAAATATAAGTTTATTCTCATAAATGAAAAGAAAAATTTAAAACATAAGCAGAAGAATCAAACTGAAACAGCTGCCTGAAGAACTTTTCTACCAAAAACTGCTTCCGAAGAAGCAAATACATCAAAACGGTAGAATTTAGTAAATGTATGTAAAGAAGACCAAGTTCCTGCTTTGTAAATCTGATCAACTGAAGCTTCATTCTTAAAAGCCCATGAAGTGGAGACTGAGCTAGTAGAATGAGCTGTAATTCTCTGAGGTGGGTCTTGACCCGACTCCAAATAAGCTTGATGAATCAAAAGCTTTAACCATGAAGCCAAGGAAACAGCAGATGCCTTCTGACCTTTCCTAGAACCAGAAAATATAACAAATAGACTAGAAGTCTTCCTGAAATCTGTAGTGGCTTCAATATAATATTTCAGAGCTCTCACCACATCCAAAGAATGTAAGTATCTCTTCAAAGAATTCTTAGGATTAGGACACAAGGAAGGGACAATTTCTCTATTAATGTTGTTAGAATTCACAACCTTAGGTAAAAATTTAATTGAAGTCCTCAAAACCGCCTTATCCTGATGAAAAATCAGAAAAGGAGATTCACAAGAAAGAGCAGATAATTCAGAAACTCTTCTAGCAGAAGAGATGGCCAGAAGGAACAACACTTTCCAAGAAAGTAGTTTAATGTCCAAAGAATTCATAGGCTCAAAAGGAGGAGACTGTAAAGCTTTCAAAACCAAATTAAAACTCCAAGGAGGAGAGATTGATTTAATGACAGGCTTTATACGAACTAAACCCTGTACAAAACAGTGAATATCATGAAGTTTAGCAATCTTTCTGTGGAATAAATCAGAAAGAGCAGAGATTTGTCCCTTCAAGGAACTTGCAGAAAAACCCTTATCTAAACCATCCTGAAGGAACTCTAAAATTCTAGGAATTTTGAAAGAATGCCAAGAGAATTTATGAGAAGAACACCATGAAATATAAATCTTCCAAACTCGATAATAAATCTTTCTAGAAGCAGATTTAAGAGCCTGTAACATAGTATTAATCACTGAGTCAGAGAAACCTCTATGACTAAGCACTAAGCGTTCAATTTCCATACCTTCAAATTTAATGATTTGAGATCCTGATGGAAAAACGGACCTTGAGACAGTAGGTCCGGCCTTAATGGAAGTGGCCAAGGTTGGCAACTGGACATCCGAACAAGATCCGCATACCAAAACCTGTGAGGCCATGCTGCAGCCACCAGCAACACAAACGATTGTTCCCCAATGATTTTGGAGATCACTCTTGGAAGAAGAACTAGAGGCGGGAAAATATAAGCAGGTTGATAACACCAAAGAAGTGTCAATGCATCCCCTGCTTCCGACTGAGGATCCCTGGACCTGGACAGGTACCTGGGAAGTTTCTTGTTTAGATGAGAAGCCATCAGATCTATTTCTGGAAGACCCCACATCTGAACAATTTGAGAAAACACATCTGGATGGAGGGACCACTCCTCCAGATGTAAAGTCTGACGGCTGAGATAATCCGCCTCCCAATTGTCTATACCTGGGATATGAACCACAGAAATTAGACAGGAGCTGGATTCCGCCCAAGCAAGTATTCAAGATACTTCTTTAATAGCTTGGGGACTGCGAGTCCCACCCTGATGACTGACATATGCCACAGTTGTGATATTGTCTGTCTGAAAACAAATGTATGGTTCTCTCTTCAACAGAGGCCAAATCTGAAGAGCCCTGAAAATGGTACTGAGTTCTAAAATATTGATTGGTAATCTCACCTCTTGAGATTTCCAAACCCCTTGTGCTGTCAGAGATCTCCAAACAGCTCCCCAACCTGAAAGACTTGCATCTGTTGTGATCACAGTCCAGGTTGGCCGAAGAAAAGAAGCCCCTTGAACTATACGATGGTGATCTAACCACCAAGTCAGAGATAGTCGAACGTTGGGATTTAAGGATATTAATTGTGGTATCCTTGTATAATCCCTGCACCATTGATTCAGCATACAAAGCTGAAGAGGTCTCATGTGACAACGAGCAAAGGGGATCGCGTCCGATGCTGCAGTCATGAGACCTAAAACTTCCATGCACATAGCTACTGAGGGGAATGACTGAGACTGAAGGTTCCGACAGGCTGTAACTAATTTTAAACGTCTCTTGTCTGTTGGACACTGAATCTATCTGGAAGCCATAAAAGGTGATCCTTGTCTGAGGAATCAAGAAACTCTTTGGTAAATTGATCCTCCAACCATTTTTTCAAATCTCATATATATATGAGCTAGGAAAGGGAGGATTGAGGATTGCACCCAGGTGCTTCATTATTAGTTGAAGATGGAGTGCTGGAACACGTTCTAATTTAATATATATATATATATATATATATATATATATAATTTTAAAAAATGCATATCTGCCAAAAGGGCACCTACCATTTGTGTATTGAGGAGGAAACATTTCTGCATGGTTCTAAATATAGAATTTCTATAGCATTGTCAAATAATCATAAATACACTGCTGTTAAAAAAATGTGTTTTTATGGACCCCTGGCCCCACCATACAACTACTACCACACTAAAGTTACAATCCGAAATTGCACAAAGAAATAAAAAAAACATTTGCTCAGTAAGTCCTACCTCCTCTGCAAATGAAAGTGATCTGCCGTCTGACTCAGGCACACACTGTACAAACAAAGTGCCAAGTCTGTCTCACACTGTGCATAGTGGTTTAGTGCACACTCAGAAATCCTCTCAAATGCTAATACTTTACTATTTGTAATAACATTTCCCATGCTCAATTAGCATTCTGCTGTAGTACCCACTTGTGGCTACCAAATGTAAAAAAAAAAAAAAAAAAAATGTTTTCATTTTTTTTTAATTCTCGTCTCATGGGGCCCCCCTGTCCCATTGGGCCCCTGACAGGAGTCACCCCTGTCACCCCCTGATGGCGGCCCTGGCCGCACCTTCATGTGGACTTAGGGGCTGGCTTTGGTTTCTTAAATAGCTGGCCCCACCATACAACTACTACCACACTAAAGTTACAATCCGAAATTGCACAAAGAAATAAAAAAAACATTTGCTCAGTAAGTCCTACCTCCTCTGCAAATGAAAGTGATCTGCCGTCTGACTCAGGCACACACTGTACAAACAAAGTGCCAAGTCTGTCTCACACTGTGCATAGTGGTTTAGTGCACACTCAGAAATCCTCTCAAATGCTAATACTTTACTATTTGTAATAACATTTCCCATGCTCAATTAGCATTCTGCTGTAGTACCCACTTGTGGCTACCAAATGTAAAAAAAAAAAAAAAAAAAATGTTTTCATTTTTTTTTAATTCTCGTCTCATGGGGCCCCCCTGTCCCATTGGGCCCCTGACAGGAGTCACCCCTGTCACCCCCTGATGGCGGCCCTGGCCGCACCTTCATGTGGACTTAGGGGCTGGCTTTGGTTTCTTAAATAGCTTGGATTTATTCCAATTTGAAGAAGGTTTCCAATTGGAAACAGATTCCTTGGGGGATACGAACCAAAGCCTGTACAAAACAATGAATATCAGGATGATTAGCAATCTTTCTGTGAAAAAGAACCGAAAGAGCAGAGATTTGTCCTTTCAAGAAACTTGCAGACAAACCCTTATTCAAACCATCTTGAAGAAATTGTAAAATTCTAGGAATTCTAAAAGAATGCCAAGAGAATTTATGTGAAGAACACCAAGAAATGTAAGTCTTCCAGACTCGGTAATAGATCTTTCTAGACAGATTTACGAGCCTGTAACAGTATTAATCACTGAGTCAGAGAAACCTCTATGACTAAGAATCAAGCATTCAATCTCCATACCTTCAAATTTAATGATTTGAGATCCTGATGGAAAAATGGGCCTTGAGACAGAAGGTCTGGCCTTAACGGAAGTGTCCAAGGTTGGCAACTTGCCATCCGAACGAGATCCGCATACCAAAACCTGTGTAGCCATGCTGGAGCCACCAGCAGTACTAACGAAAGCTCCATTAGGATTTTGGAAATCACTCTTGGAAGAAGAACTAAAGGCGGAAAGATATAAGCAGGTTGATAATTCCAAGGAAGTGACAACGTGTCCACTGCTTCTGCCTGAGGATCCCTGGATCTGGACAGATACCTGGGAAGTTTCTTGTTTAGATGAGAGGCCATCAGATCTATTTCTGGAAGTCCCAACATCTGAACAATCTGAAGAAATATCTCTGGGTGAAGAGACCATTTGCCCGGATGTAACGTCTGGCGACTGAGATAATCTGTTTCCCAATTGTCTATACCTGGGATGTGAACCGCAAAAATTAGACAGGAGCTGGATTCCACCCATACAAGTATCCGAGATACTTCTTTCATAGCCTGAGGACTGTGAGTCCCCCCTTGATGATTGACATATGCCACGGTTGTGACATTGTCTGTCTAAAAACAAATAAATGATTCTCTCTTCAGAAGAGGCCAGAACTGAAGAGCTCTGAAAATCTCACGGAGTTCCAAAATGTTGATTGGTAATCTCGCCTACTGAGATTCCCAAACCCCCTGCGCTGTCAGAGATCCCCATACAGCTCCCCAACCTGAAAGACTCGCATCTGTTGAGATCACAGTCCAGGTTGGACGAACAAAAGAGGCCCCTTGAACTAAACGATGGTGATCTAACCACCAAGTCAGAGAAGATCGAACATTGGGATTTAGGGATATTAATTGTGATATCTTTGTATAATCCCTGCACCATTGGTTCAGCATACAAAGCTGAAGAGATCTCATGTGAAAGCGAGCAAAAGGGATTGCGTCCGATGCAGCAGTCATGAGACGAGACCTAAAATTTCCATGCACAAAGCTACCGAAGGGAAAGATTGAGACTGAAGGTTTCGACAAGCTGAAACCAATTTCAGACGTCTCTTTTCTGTTAGAGACAAGGTCATGGACACTGAATCTATTTGGAAACCCAAAAAGGTTACCCTTGTCTGAAGAATCAAGGAACTCTTTGGTAAATTGATCCTCCAACCATGTCTTTGAAGAAACAACACAAGTTGATTTGTGTGAGATTCTGCAGAATGTAAAGACTGAGCAAGTACCAAGATATCGTCCAAATAAGGAAATACTGCAATACCCTGCTCCCTGATTACAGAAAGAAGGGCAACGAGAACCTTCGAAAAGATCCTTGGAGCTGTTGCTAGGCCAAAAGGAAGAGCAACAAACTGGTAATGCTTGTCTAGAAAAGATAATCTCAGAAACTGATAATGGTCCGGATGAATTGGAATATGAAGATATGCATCCTGTAAGTCTATTGTGGACATATAATGCCCTTGCTGAACAAAAGGCAGAATAGTCCTTATAGTCACCATCTTGAATGTTGGTATCCTTACATAATGATTCAATAATTTTAGATCCAGAACTGGTCTGAAAGAATTCTCTTTCTTTGAAACAATGAACAGATTTGAATAAAACCCCAGGCCCTGTTCCAGAATTGAAACTGGCACAACTACCCCAGCTGACTCCAGATCTGAAACACATTTCAGAAACGCTTGAGCCTTTACTGGGTTTACTGGAATGCGTGAAAGAAAGAATCTTCTCACAGGCGGTCTTACCTTGAAACCTATTCTGTACCCTTGTGAAACAATGTTCTGAATCCAAAGACTTTGAATCGAATTGATCCAAACATCTTTGAAAAATCGTAACCTGCCCCCTACCAGCTGTGCTGGAATGAGGGCCGCACCTTCATGCGGATTTGGGAGCTGGTTTTGACTTTCTAAAAGGCTTGGATTTATTCCAGACTGGAGAAGGTTTCCAAACGGAAACTGTTCCTTTAGAGGAAGGGTCAGGCTTTTGTTCCTTATTCTGACAAAAGGAAAGAAAACGATTAGCAGCCCTATATTTACCTTTAGATTTTTTATCCTGAGGTAAAAATGCACCCTTCCCCCCAGTAACAGTTGAAATTATTGAGTCTAACTGAGAACCAAATAATTTATTACCTTGGAAAGAAAGAGAAAGCAAAGTTGACTTAGAAGTCATATCTGCATTCCAAGACTTAAGCCATAAAGCTCTTCTGGCTAAAATAGCTAAAGACATATACCTGACATCAATTCTAATGATATTGAAAATGGCATCACAAATAAAGTTATTAGCATGTTGAAGGAGTTTAACAATGCTATAAGCATTATGGTCTGACACTTGTTGCGCTAAAGCCTCCAACAAGAAAGTTGAAGCTGAAGCAACATCAGCCAAAGAAATAGCAGGTCTAAGAAGATTACCTGAACATAAATAAGCCTTCCTTAGAAAGGATTCAAGCTTCCTATCTAAAGGATCCTTAAACGAAGTACTATCTGCCGTAGGAATAGTAGTATGTTTAGCAAGAGTAGAGATAGCCCCATCAACTTTGGGGATTTTCTCCCAAAACTCTAATCTATCAGATGGCAAAGGGTACAATTTCTTAAACCTTGGAGAAGGAGTAAATGAAGTACCCAGACTATTCCCATTCCCTAGAAATTACTTCTGAAATAGCATCAGGAACTGGAAAAACTTCTGGAATAACTACATGAGGTTTTAAAAACCGAATTTAAACGCTTAGTAGTTTTAATATCAAGAGGACTAGACTCCTCCATATCTAAAGCAATCAACACTTCTTTAAGTAAAGAACAAATAAACTCCATCTTAAACAAATATGAAGATTTATCAGTGTCAATATCTGAAGTAGAATCTTCTGAACCAGATAGATCCTCATCAGAAATAGATAAGTCAGAATGATGGCGGTCATTTAAAAATTCATCTGAAATATGTGAAGTTTTAAAAGACCTCTTACGTTTACTAGGAGGAGGAATAACCGACAGAGCCTTCCGAATAGAATTAGAAACAAATTCTTTAACATTAACAGGAACATCCTGAACATTAGATGTTGAAGGAACAACAACAGGTAATGGATTATTACTAATGGAAATATTATCAGCGTTGGATAGCTTATCATGACAACTAACACAAACTACAGCCGGAGGAACAGTTACCAAAAGTTTACAACAAATGCACTTTGGTAGAACCGACATCAGGCAGCGCTTTTCCAGAAGTAGATTCTGATCCAGGGTCAGGTAGTGACATCTTGCAATATGTAAAAGAAAAAACAACATATAAAGCAAAATTATCAAATTCCTTAAATGGCAGTTTCAGGAATGGGAAAAAATGCAAAATGAAACAAGCCTGTGAAAAAAACTGGCGCCAAGTATGACACCCACATTTTTTGGCGCCAAGAATGACGCCCATATTTTTTGGCGCCAAAAAAGTCCACAATACACATACGTCAAAAAAAAGACGCAATTACTTGAAAACTTCCGGCGCCAACTATGACGCCGGAAATGATGAAATTTTTGCGCCAATTTTTGAAAAAAAGTCAATTGAAAATTTTAAGGTAAGAAAAAATAAAATTTATATGCATTTTCCCAAAAAAATGAAACTGACAGTCTGAATGAAGGAATACTGATTATCCTGAATCATGGCAAATGTAAGTTTAAACACATATATTTAGAACTTTACATATAAAGTGCCCAACCATAGCTTTGAGTGTCATAAATAGAAATAAGACTTACTTACCCTAAGACACTCATCTACATATAGCAGATAGCCAAACCAGTACTGAAACGAGAATCAATAGAGGTAATGGTATATAAGAGTATATCGTCGATCTGAAAAGGGAGGTAGGAGAAGAAATCTCTACGACCGAAAACAGAGAACCTATGAAAACAGAATTTATGCTTACCTGATAAATTACGTTCTCTTGTGGTGTATCCAGTCCACGGATTCATCCTTTACTTGTGGGATATTCTCCTTCCTAACAGGAAGTGGCAAAGAGAGCACACAGCAGAGCTGTCCATATAGCTCTCCCTCTAGCTCCACCCCACAGTCATTCGACCGGAGGTTAGGAAGAAAAAGGAGAAACCATAGGGTGCAGTGGTGACTGTAGTTTAAACAAAAAGATCTACCTGACTTAATAGCCAGGGCGGGCCGTGGACTGGATACACCACAAGAGAAAGTAATTTATCAGGTAAGCATAAATTCTGTTTTCTCTTGTAAGGTGTATCCAGTCCACGGATTCATCCTTTACTTGTGGGATACCAATACCAAAGCTTTAGGACACGGATGAAGGGAGGGACAAGACAGGTACCTTAAACGGAAGGCACCACTGCTTGTAAAACCTTTCTCCCAAAAATAGCCTCCGAAGAAGCAAAAGTATCGAATTTGTAAAATTTGGAAAAGGTATGCAGCGAAGACCAAGTCGCTGCCTTACAAATCTGTTCAACAGAAGCCTCATTTTTAAAAGCCCATGTGGAAGCCACTGCTCTGCTAGAATGAGCAGTAATTGTTTCAGGAGGTTGCTGGCCAGCAGTCTCATAGGCCAGACGGATGATGCTTTTCAGCCAAAAGGAAAGAGACCAGAATAGATGACAAACAATGAAGTTGTTTGTCTGAAATCCTTAGTTGCTTGTAAATAGAACTTTAAAGCACGAACCACATCAAGATTGTGTAACAGACGTTCCTTCTTCGAAGAAGGATTAGGACACAGGGAAGGAACAACAATTTCCTGATTAATATTCTTATTAGACACAACCTTAGGAAGAAAACCGGGTTTGGTACGCAAAACTACCTTATCTGCATGGAACACCAAGTAAGGTGAGTCACACTGTAAAGCAGATAATTCTGAAACTCTTCGAGCAGAACAGATAGCTACCAAAAACAAAACTTTCCAAGATAAAAGTTTAATATCTATGGAATGTAAAGGTTCAAACGGAACCCCTTGCAGAACTGAAAGAACTAAATTCAGACTCCATGGCGGAGCTACAGGTCTATAAACAGGCTTGATTCTGACTAAAGCCTGACTAAACGCTTGAACGTCTGGTACCTCTGCCAGACGTTTGTGTAAAACAATAGACAAAGCAGATATCTGTCCTTTTAAAGAACAATCCTTCTTGGAGAAAGGACAATATCCTGGGAATCCTAATCTTACTCCATAAGTAACCCTTGGATTCGCACCAACAAAGATATTTTCGCCAAATCTTATGGTAGATTTTCCTGGTGACAGGCTTTCTGGCCTGAATCAGGGTATCGATAACTGACTCAGAGAAACCACGCTTAGATAGAATTAGGCGTTCAATCTCCAAGCAGTCAGACGCAGAGAAATTAGATTTGGATGTTTGAAAGGACCTTGAAGTAGAAGGTCCTGCCTCATTGGCAGAGTCCTTGGTGGAACGGATGACACGTCCACTAGGTCTGCATACCAGGTCCTGCGTGGCCACGCAGGCGCTATTAGAATCACCGACGCCCTCTCCTGCTTGATTCTGGCAACCAGACGAGGAAGGAGAGGAAACGGTGGAAAAACATAGGCCAGATTGAAGGACCAAGGCGCTGATAGAACATCTATCAACGCTGCCTGTGGATCCCAGGACCTGGACCCATAAAGAGGAAGTTTGGCATTCTGACGGGACGCCATCAGATCCAATTCTGGAGTGCCCCATCGCTGAATCAGCTGGGCAAATACCTCCAGGTGGAGTTCCCACTCCCCCGGATGAAAAGTCTGACGACTTAGAAAATCCGCTTCCCAGTTGTCTACTCCTGGGATGTGAATTGCTGAGAGGTGGCAAGAGTGATCCTCCACCCACTTGATTATTTTGGTTACTTCTTGTTCCCCCTTGATGGTTGATGTAAGCTATAGTCGTGATGTTGTCCGACTGAAATCTGATGAATTTGGCCGCAGCTAGCTGAGGCCATGCCTGAAGAGTGTTGAATATCACCCTCAGTTCCAGAATGTTTATCAGGAGAAGAGCTTCTTCCCGAGACCATAAGCCCTGAGCTTTCAGGGAGTCCCAGACAGCACCCCAGCCCAACAGACTGGCGTTGGTCGTTACGATGATCCACTCTGGTCTGCGGAAACACATTCCCTGAGCCAGGTGATCCTGAGACAACCACCAGAGAAGAGAATCTCTGGTCCCCTGGTCCAACTGTATTTGAGGAGACAAATCTGCATAATCCCCATTCCACTGTTTGAGCATGCATAGTTGCAGTGGTCTGAGGAGTATCCATGCAAAAGGGACTATGTCCATTGCCGCTACCATTAATCCGATTGTCTCCATGCACTGAGCTACAGATGGCCGAGGAATGGAATGAAGAGCTCGGCAAGTAGTTAAGAGTTTTAACTTTCTGACCTCCGTCAGAAATATTTTCATTTCTACCGAGTCTATTAGTGTTCCTAGGAAGGAAACTCTTGTGAGGGGGAGAGAGAACTCTTTTTGATGTTCACCTTCCACCCGTGAGACTTCAGAAAGGCCACTACAATTTCCGTGTGAGACTTGGCTCTTTGGAAAGTTGACGCCTGAATTAAGATGTCGTCTAGATAAGGCACCACTGCTATGCCCCGCGGTCTTAGCACCGCCAGGAGGGACCCTAGCACCTTTGTGAAAATTCTAGGAGCAGTGGCCAACCCGAAAGGGAGAGCCACAAACTGATAATGCTTGTCAAGAAAGGCGAACCTAAGAAACTGGTGATGATCTTTGTGGATAGGAATGTGCAGATACGCATCCTTTAGATCCACGGTAGTCATATATTGACCCTCCTGGATCATTGGTAAGATTGCACAACTAGCAAAAAAATCGATTAACCCCTTAATGCCAAAACCGGATCAATAGTAAGCTAACAGACCGGTTAAAACAAATTTAGCACCTTGCCACAGCTCTGCTGTGGCCCTACCTTCCCTTAGGAGTCGGATTTATGGGGGAAAAGCTTCTTATGGGTCCTCAAATTGTAGCAGGAGCCACCATGTGAACACAGCCTGAAGATCTAGTCCATCTAACTGCGCAACTGAGGCGCGAAATTAGGCCCCTCCCACCTTACTCAGGTGCTGTGAGGCCTAAAGAAACACTCCTAGGAGTTATAATATTAGCCATGTGGGTAACAACCCCTGAAAGAAACCCAAAAGGACCTTCTAAGTGTCTCAAAAACGATGTTTATAAGTAAAAACCGTTTGCCATAAAAAAGTGTCAACCAGCATAAAATAGCCCTGTAATGTAAGCTTGTAATTCCATACTTAGTCTCTGAATAAAGCTAACCCTTCCCTCATGGGGATCTTATCAGTCCTTTTCTAGCATTATCACAGTCTTGTCTAGAAATAAATGAAGGACACGGATGAAGGGAGGGAACAAGTCAGGTAACCTAAACGGAAGGCACCACTGCTTGCAAAACCTTTCTCCCAAAAATAGCCTCCGAAGAAGCAAAAGTATCGAATTTGTAAAATTTGGCAAATGTATGCAGTGAAGACCAAGTCGCTGCCTTACAAATCTGTTCAACAGAAGCCTCATTCTTGAAAGCCCATGTGGAAGCCACAGCTCTAGTGGAATGAGCTGTAATTTGTTCAGGAGGCTGCTGTCCAGCAGTCTCATAAGCCAATCGGATGATGCTTTTCAGCCAGAAGGAAAGAGAGGTAGCAGTCGCTTTCTGACCTCTCCTCTTACCAGAATAGACAACAAACAAAGATGATGTTTGTCTGAAATCTTTAGTTACCTTTCAATAGAATTTTAAAGCACGAACCACATCAAGATTGTGTAACAGTCGTTCCTTCTTAGAAACTGGATTAGGGCACAGAGAAGGAACAGTAATTTCCTGGTTAATATTCTTATTAGAAACCACTTTTGGAAGGAAACTAGGTTTGGTACGCAAAACAACCTTATCTGCATGGAACACCAGATAGGGTGAATTACACTGCAAAGCAGACAATTCAGAAACTCTTCGAGCAGAAGAAATAGCTACCAAAAACAAAACTTTCCAAGATAATAACTTAATATCTATGGAATGCAAAGGTTCAAACGGAACCCCTTGAAGAACTGAAAGAACTAAATTTAGACTCCATGGAGGCGCCACAGGTTTGTAGACAGGCTTGATTCTAACTAGGGCCTGTGCAAACGCCTGAACGTCTGGTACAGCTGCCAGACGCTTGTGTAACAGGATAGACAGAGCAGATATCTGTCCCTTTAAGGAACTAGCTGACAAACCTTTCTCCAATCCTTCTTGGAGAAAAGACAATATCCTTGGAATCCTAACCTTACTCCACGAGTAACCCTTGGATTCGCACTAACAAAGATATTTCCGCCATATCTTATGCTAAATTTTCCTGGTGACAGGCTTTCTGACCTGGATCAGAGTATCTATAACTGATTCAGAGAACCCACGCTTAGCTAGAATTAAGCGTTCAATCTCTAAGCAGTCAGTTGCAGAGAAACTAGATTTGGATGCTTGAATGGACCTTGAATTAGAAGATCCTGCCTCGAAGGCAGTTTCCATGGTGGAGCCGATGACATGTCCACTAGGTCTGCATACCAAGTCCTGCGTGGCCACGCAGGCGCTATTAGAATTACCGAAGCCTTCTCCTATTTGATTCTGGCTACTAGCCGAGGGAGAAGAGGAAACGGTGGAAAGACATAAGCTAGACTGAATGACCAAGGCGCTACTAAAGCATCTATCAATGCCGCCTTGGGATCCCTGGATCTGGATCCGTAAAGAGGAAGTTTGGTGTTCTGACGGGACGCCATCAGATCCAATTCTGGAATGCCCCATAGCTGGGTCAGCTGAGCAAAAACAACCGGGTGGAGTTCCCACTCCCCCGGATGGAAAATCCGCCTCCCAGTTGTCTACTCCTGGGATGTGAATTGCAGATAGATGGCAGGAGTGATCCTCCGCCCATTTGATGATCTTGGTTACTTCCTTCATCGCTAGGGAACTCTTTGTTCCTCCCTGATGATTGATGTACGCTACAGTCGTGATGTTGTCCGACTGAAATCTGATGAATTTGGCCTCCGCTAGTTGAGGCCATGCCTGGAGCGTATTGAATATCGCTCTCAGTTCCAAAATGTTTATCGGGAGAAGAGATTCTTCCCGAGACCATAGACCCTGAGCTTTCAGGGAGTCCCAGACCGCACCCCAGCCTAACAGACTGGCATCGGTCGTGACAATGATCCACTCCGGTCTGCGGAAACTCATTCCCTGAGACAGGTGATCCTGAGACAACCACCAGAGAAGAGAGTCTCTGGTTTTCAGGTCCATTTGTATTTGAGGAGACAAATCTTCATAATCCCCATTCCACTGTTTGAGCATGCACAGTTGCAGTGGTCTTAGATGAATTCGGGCAAAAGGGACTACGTCCATTGCCGCAACCATCAACCCGATTACCTCCATGCACTGAGCCACAGAAGGCCGAGGAATGGAATAAAGAACTATTCAAAAGTTTTGACTTCCTTACCTCTGTCAGAAAGATTTTCATTTCTACCGAGTCTATTAGTGTTCCCAGAAAGGGAACCCTTGTGAGCGGGGACAGAGAACTTTTTTTGACGTTCACCTTCCACCCGTGAGACCTTAGAAAGGCCAGAACAATGTCTGTATGAGCCTTGGCTCTGTGGAAAGATGACGCCTGAATTAAGATGTCGTCTAGGTAAGGAGCTACTGCGATGCCCTGCGGTCTTAGAACCGCTAGAAGGGACCCTAGCACCTTTGTGAAAATTCTGGGAGCGGTGGCCAACCCGAAAGGAAGGGCCACGAACTGGTAATGCGTGTCCAGAAAGGCGAACCTTAGGAACTGATGATGATCTTTGTGGATAGGAATATGTAGGTACGCATCCTTTAGATCCACGGTAGTCATATATTGACCTTCCTGGATCATCGGCAAGATTGTCCGAATGGTTTCCATTTTGAAAGATGGAACTCTGAGGAATTTGTTTAGAATTTTTAGATCCAGGATTGGCCTGAAAGTTCCCTCCTTTTTGGGAACTACAAACAGGTTTGAGTAAAATCCCAGTCCTTGTTCTGCAATTGGAACTGGGTGAATTACTCCCATCTTTAGAAGATCTTCTACACAGCGTAAGAACGCCTGTTTCTTTGTCTGGTCAATCATACTCTTTACCCTCCCGTGGAGATGCTACTTGTTAGAGCGGTAAAGAGAATGACTGAGGGGCGGAGCCTGAGGGGAGCTATATGGACAGCTCTGCTGTGTGCTCTCTTTGCCACTTCCTGTAGGGATTGTGAATATCCCACAAGTAAGGATGAATCCGTGGACTGGATACACCATGTAAGAGAAATAAATTTTATTAATCAGATTTAAAAACTTTTTTTCTCTGATTTGACAGGGAAGGCGCTGCCTCCCCTGCCTCCTATTCCTGCACGTCACTGGCATGCATATTTGCCTCAGGTGAATAGACTGTCTACGCACAAGAGGCTGAGGTATGAGCACTGTATATAAGGCTTATAGATATTCACTGTGTGTGCTTAGGGCTGTGTCTGATAATATCAAGTGTTTATAAACATGTTACTTATCCTCCTTTGAAAATTGTATTCAGAACTTTGGTTTCCTTCTAAAAAAAAAAAAAAAAAAAAAGGGCACTGCTGGTTTCAAATATTATCATGTCATGGTACTTATGTGTGTGCTCTGTGTACCAGGCCAGTGCTGTGCTGCTCACCTTATGCTAAGGATAGACATTTAATTCAATAGAACAGGGGAGGGCTGTACATTTTTAGCCATTTTGGTCCTCTTTGGGCTGAAACTGGAATTGCACATTTTCGGCGGCCCAAATTTTGGTGCATCCCTAGTATTATTCTTTATTTAGTTTAACCATTTATTTATTTTTTACCAATTGTCAAAACAAAGTATAGTCCTAGAAAACTATTATTATATGCAAAACAGTAAGTCAAGTAATGAACTCAAACAGCAGCTCTAAGCTGGCATCAAATTTGAAATATGCTACACAATAATTTTACTGAAAATAAAAGGCAAAAAACCCGAAAACCGAAATAACCAAAAATGACATTTTTGGCCGAAACTTTCTGCGGTCGGAATTTCGGTGCATCCCTAAGGATATTTATTTATTAGGTGTTTGCCATCTCATTCCATTGTGGATCTAACTACTGGGAAAAATTTCTTTCCAATAGTTTATTTGTGTGCCTTTAACCACTCTTCTTTTTTTTATATATATATATATTTATTTTTTTTCAATACTTTGTCAATGTTTTCAGATATTAATCTATCAGTTCACTTTATAATATGTAACTGATTCCACAACATACCTTGTACCCAAGTACTCTCCTTCGCCAGTACTGCCTCAGAGAAAAGCAGCTAATATCATTGCACCATTCAGAGGATGATTGGATCTATGTGAAGCTTGTGTGCAGAATCCTGGCGCTGTACACTGGACCACAATTTGCAGTATGAGACGAAAACACTGCTGCAGCTAGATAAGATGCATGGATGCACCATATGTGAAAAGAGGCGTTAGCTGTCCAGTGGAAAAAGATGTGAAAAAGAGGGAGAAAGGAAGTGAGTGGAAAGAGTAAGAGAGAAAGAGAAGGTGGACAATCTTCAAGAAAGTAGAAGCAAGGTAAAGACCATTGAGTAGAAAGTTTGTGTATAAACTGTGCCATGGAAATGTCAGAATTGAGGCAGTAGGAGGCATAGGAAGACCCTTGTACTTTACATAGAATGGAGAGGGGTCACAGACATCCAGATGGACCAATAAGAATCCACGTAGTTAAAAACCTCATAATACTGTAGGGAGAAGTGGGCATGAAGAAGAGCAGTTTTCTGCTGAATAGTTTTTTTAATTTTTCCTTTTTTTATTTTTTTAAGCTTCTTCCAAGTGGATGGCTTACAATTAAACAATAATATAGAATCATTAAGCGAACATTAGCAGACAATTTCACACAATTGTGTTCAAATTATATGTTTATTAAATCTAAACTGTTTTAGTCAAAAATAGAACAAATGAATCAGCATTTTCAGCCTTGCTGGTTAGTATTTAAAAGTAAACTACCCAGAAGTCGTCAAATATAAAATGACATTTTTAGAAATCCCATATATGTAGCAAAAGATATAGCTTTTTTTTTTTTAACAATTTAAAAAAACAGTTTTGTTGCAGTCTGAATACATATCACATGGGAAGGATAAATATTTGAACATAGCAATTTATGAGGATTATTTAACTATATGTAATAAAAAACAACAGAAAGTACACAAAACTCTGATGTATCTCTGAGTCAAATCATTCTGCAAAATAATAGTGCAAATGTAAAATCAGTGGTGCCACATAACGAAACTTATTGCACAGATGCAGAACCAAATGTTTACATGGAAAAAAGCATCTATAGTCCCTGCACATCACTGCATATTCTCACCAGGATTTTATGCGAAAAGCTCCTTAGAGTTTTATCATTGCTACCATATTTAGAGACACTATATATACACTATATTGTTTGCTGTGAATCCATTTTTGTAAAATCTTAAGCATAAAGCATATTAGTGAGTAAAAGAAATATTTCACTCACATTTAATTATAACTAACTTTTTTGATACAAACAAGTACCTAGTTTCTCTGCCTAGACAGGTAAACTAATGACAAAATTTAGATTTTTTTTAGCATTGGCATTTTATATAAGAAAATAAGAATTTATGGATATATAATTTTTTAAATCTAAAAGATACCGAACCTTTAATGTTTGGCATAAACTGAATAGGATTTTGGAAGGTTTTAGCCAACAAATCATAGTTTACATGTTATTTAGAGAACTACTACTCAACACATTTTTTATATTAGTTATGTAGAAGGATCAGAATGTTTTAGCTAATGCTATTGGTTTTCTTAAGACAACAAATAAAATAAAATTATTGTCAATACTCTTGACAGAGAGTGAATGATTTACGCAAAATATATATTCTTTATTTAGATTATGTGATATACTGGTTGCAATGGGACAGTTTTCTTGTCTTGTTTCTTTAACTGGTAAACTGCCTATTGTCTATGAAATTTACTTTATCAAATTTTTAAAGGGACATGAAACCAAACATTTTTCTTTAGTGATTCATATAGAGCAATGCATTTTAAAAAGCTTCAAATATACTTCTGTTATCAAATTTGCTTTGTTCTTTCTGTATGCTTTGTTAAAGAACATATCTTGCAAATTTATAACATTATTAAAACTTATTTTTGCAAAAAGGTATCCAGGTATGTGCATGCTCCTGTTCATACCTACCTGCTTTTTTTTAACAAATGATACCAAGAGAACAAAGGAAGTCTTATAATAGCTGTAAATTGAAAAGTTTTATAGAATTGTACATTCTGTCTGAATCATGAAATAAACATTTTGGTTTTATGTCCCTTTAATAATCAGATATATATGGATTATTATGTGCATATTATACCAATGATTTTGAAACTTTAAGATAAATATCAGTATTATCATTGCCTGACACAAAGTGAGAACTGTCATGTATTATATCAGTATGAAGAGATTTGAACAAAGGTTACATGTGGAAACAAATACAGAATGGCACAAGCTTGACTATATATTAAGCACATAGAGTTCACTGCAGTTTTATTATTGCATAGATTGCTCAATAATATTGGTCATAAGGCACAATGTTATAGAAAACAGTCTTCCTGGCAAACCCTATTTTTTCTTATATTACAGTAAACACAGGTTTATAAAAATATATCAAAAAATAAAACATTAAAATGTTTGCAAATTACATTGTATGCCCTTAAACATCTCACAGTTGTCTTTTTTCCATTCTTAACTTCTTGGCTGCCAGAGAGCTGCAACGCACTGCACAGCGACGCACTGCAACACTCACTGGCAACTAAGGCGTTAAAGGTGAATATGGGGGGGAAAAAAGTGAGAATCATATCTAAACATATCTAAAAACAAAACCTGGCAGGAATTATGTGCTTATACAAAAGTAATATGTGCAAATACAAAACAGCTAAATTACTGTGTTTCTTGATCACCAGCGGTTATTGCATTTTCTTCATTGATAGTATTGTCCGTGTGCTCCATTATCTAAATAAGATAAAAGCAAAAAACAGTGTAATCAGCATTTCAAAACAATCGTACTTCCAATATGCTTCATTTAAACAATATAAATTATTGCTGTTGTAATGTATACAATATTATTCAGAGGTGGAGTTTGGCGTAAAACACGGCATGAGAACTAGCGCATATATTATATACATATATATTTACAGGGAACATTACACACCCATCTACTTTAGCCCCCAAAACTGTCTGGTGTAGTTATTTTATTAAAAAAATAAAAAACATAATTTATGCTTACCAGATAAATTCCTTTCCTTCCAGATAGGGAGAGTCCACGGCTTTATTGCTTACTGTTGGGAAATACAACACCTGGCCACCAAAGCCAAAGACTTAAAGGGACATTAAACTCAACATTTTTCTTCCATGAGTCAGATAGCGAATGTAATTTTAAACAACATTCCAATTTATTTCTATTATCTAATTTGCTTCATTCTTTAGATATCCGTTGTTGAAGAAATAGCAATGCACAAAGGTGAGCCAATCACACAAGGCATGTGCAGCCACCAATTAGCAGCTACTGGGCCTATTTAGATATGCTTTTCAGCAAAGGATATCAAGAGAATGAAGCAAATTAGATAATAGAAGTGTATTAGAAAGTTGTTTAAAATTGCTTGTTCTATGTGAGTCATAAAAGAAAACATTTGGGTTTAATTTCCCTTTAAATATCCCTCCCACTTCCTCATTACCCCAGTCATTCTGCAGAGGGAACAAGGAAAAGTAAGAGAAACATTAGGGTATAAATGGTGCCAGAAGAATAAAATAAATATTAGGGGAACGCCCATAGACAAGAAAAAATGGGCGGGGCTGTGGACTCTCCCTATCCAGAAGGAAAGGAAATTATCTGGTAAGTATAAATTATGTGTTCCTTCCTAAGATAGGGAGAGTCCATGGCTTCATTCCTTACTGTTGGGAAAACTATACCCAAGATCCAGAGGAGACTGAATGAATAACGGGAGGGAAAAAAAAGGAAGAGGCGGACCCTATTCTGAGGGCACCACAGCCTGCAAAACTTTTCTCCCGAAAGCTGCTTCAGCCAAAGCAAAAACATCAAACTTGTAAAATTTTAAAAAAGACCAGGTAGCCACCTTACAAATCTGATCCATAGAGGTCTCGTTCTTAAAGGCCCAAGAGGAAGCCATTGCTCTAGTGGAATGAGCCGTTTTCCTCTCAGGAGGATGATGTCCTGCTGTCTCGTAAGCTAAGCGGAAGACACTCCTTAACCAAAAAGATAGGGAAGTCGAAGCAGCCTTCTGCCCCTTACGCTCTCTCCAATCAACAACAAAGAGGAAGATTGTCTAAACTCCTTAGTAGCCTGATAGAACTTCAAGGCGCGAACCACATCCAAATTGTGAAGTAAGCGTTCCTTCGATGAAGGAGGATTAGGACACAAGGTAGGAACCACAATCTCCTGATTGATGTTGCGATCTGACACAACCTTAGGAAGAAAACCTAATTTAGTACGTAAAACTGCCTTATCTGCATGAAAAATCAGATAAGGGGGCTCACATTGAAAAGCAGAGATCTGAGAAACTCTGCGAGCAGAGGCAATAGCCAAAAAAAGAAAACCTTCCAAGATAACAATTTAATGTCAACTGAATGCAGAGGCTCAAACGGAACCTGTTGCAAAACCTGAAGAACAAGATTTAGGCTTCAAGGAGGAGCTCCAGATCTAAACACAGGTCTGATCTTAATCAGAGCCTTAACAAAAGGACTGCACGTCTGGCAGCTCAGCCAGCCTCTTGTGCAATAAAACTGACAGGGCCTAAATCTGACCCCTCAGGGAACTAGCAGAAAGGCCCTTCTCCAGCCCATCCTGGAGAAAAGATAAGATCCTGGCAACCTTAACTCTGCCAGGAAAAACCACGCTCTTCACACCAGAATTAGTAGGTCCTCCACACCTTGTGGTAGATACGCAGAGTAACTGGTTTACGAGCTTGAATAAGAGTATCAATGACACTCTAAGAGAAACCTCTCTTGGCCAAGACTAAGCGTTCAATCTCCATGCAGTCAGCCTCAGAGAATCTAGATTTTGATGAACAAATAAATTAACCTTGTATCAGCAGGTCTCTGCGACAAGGTTACTTCCACGGAGGAGATGAGGACATCCCTACTAGATCCGCGAACCACGTGCCTCGTCGCCACGATGGAGCAATCAGGATTATTGATAGCTGCTCCTGCTTGATGCGGGCCACCACTCGAGGAAGAAGCGGTAATGGAGGAAAAAGATATACGAGTTTGAACCTTCGGGGCACTGCTAGTGCATCTATTAGATCCGCTTGGGGATCCCTCGACCTCGACCCATACCTGGGTAGCTTGGTATTGAGACGGGACGCCATGAGATCTGTCTCCGGCATCCTACTTGCTGTATATCTCTGCAAACCCTTCAGGATGGAGAGACCGTTCCCCTGGATGGAAGGATTGCCTGCTGAGAAAATCCGCCTCCCAGTTGTCCACTGCCGGAATGTGGATCGCTGACATCGAACACCTGTGGGCCTCCGCCCACTCCAGAATCTGAGATACTTCCTTAATCGCCAAGGAACTTCTCGTTCCCCTCTGATGGTTGATGTAAGCCACTGAGTTTATATTCTCTGATTGGAATCTGATAAACTGGGACGAACCCAGAAGTGGCCAAGCCTTCAAGGCCTTAAAGATTGCCCAAAGTTCCAAAATATTGATCGGGAGGGAGGACTCCTCCTGAATCCACAACCCCTGTGCCTTCCTGGCACCCCAAACAGCTCCCCATCCGGATAGGCTTGCGTCCGTAGTCACAATCTCCCAGGATGGTCTTAAGAAGCATGTCCCTCGGAACAGATGATCTGGACAGAGCCCCCAAGAGAGCGATTCTCTCAACCAGCTGTCTAATACAATCTGTTGAGACATATCTGAATGATCGCCGTTCCACTGCATCAGCATGCACAGTTGTAAAGGTCTGAGACGGAACCTGCAAAAGGAAAGATGTCCATGCAGGACACCATGAGACCAATCAGCCCCATACACTGAGCCACAGAGGGACTCAAGGAGGTCCAGAGAGCAAGACATGCCGAAGTTAGCTTGCAACATCTCTGGTCGGTTAGAAATATCCTCATGGATATGGAGTCTATTATAGTACCCAGGAATTCCACCCTGGTACTTGGGATAAGAGAACTCTTTTCCAAGTTTATCTTCCATCCATGTGATCGAAGAAGACTGAGAAGGGACGCAAGACGAAAGGATGGTGCTTGTACCAGGATATCGTCCAAGTATGGGGCTATTGCAATACCCTGAGTTCTGGCAATGGCTAGAAGAGCCCCCAGAACCTTCGTAAAGATTCTTGTAGTAGCTAGACCAAACGGAAGGGCAATGAACTGGAAGTGCTGGTCCAGGAATGCAAACCTCAGGAACTGAAAGTGTTCCCTGTGGATTGGAACATGAAGGTAAGCGTCCTTCAGATCTATAGTGGTCATAAACTGGCCTTCCTGAATTAAAGGAAGGATGGACCTTATCGTTTCCATCTTGAAGAAAGGGACACTGAGAGATGTGTTTTCAAGCACTTTAGGTCCAGAATTGGGAGCAAATTTCCTTCCTTCTTTGGGACCATGAAAAGGTTTGAATAAAACTCCAAACCTCTTTCTTCGATAGGCTCCGGGACAACAACTCGTAAGGAGGATAGGTCCCGAACGCACCCTAGAAAGGCATCCCTCTTTTCTGGTCTAGTACACAGATTTGAGAGAAGGAATCTGCCCCCTTGGCGGATGAGATTTGAAGCCTATCTTGTATCCCTGAGATACCACCTCTAGGACCCATGGATCATGCACATCCTTGAACCAGGCGTCTGAAAAAAGAGACAGTCTGCCCATCCACGATCCGATCCCGGATCGGTGGCCGTCCCTTCCTGCCGATTTGTTTTCGGCGGGCTTCTTATTCTGCTTGGATTTAGTCCAGGACTGAGCCTGCTTCCAAGTACCAAGTCCAAGTTGATCAGGCTTGGAGGATTGTTGTCGTTGGGATTTGTCAGAACGAAAGGAACGAAAATTAGAAGTTTGTCATCCCTTAGACTTGTTCTTTTTTATCTTGCGGTAGGAAGGCACCCTTGCCTCCGGTGTCCGTAGAAATAATTGAGTCCAGGCCTGGACCAAATAAAATCTTTCCCTTGAAGGGAAGAGAAAGGAGTCTGGACTTAGAAGTCATATCCGCAGACCAAGACTTCAACCAGAGCGCCCGGCGGGCTAGGACCGCAAAGTCAGAGGCCTTTGCATTTAGGCGAATAATTTGCATGTTCGCATCACAGATAAAAGAATTAGAATTAAAGCTCTGAGAATTGCTGTCTTGAATATATTCGAGGGAAGACTCCACCTCGATGAGTTCCGACAAAGAGTCACACCAGTAGGTGGCCGCTCTGGCAACTGCAGCCGCCGGTTAAAACAAAAATCCTGTATATTGCAACATCTTTCTCAGAAAGGTTTTCATTTCCTAATCCATTGGCTCTCTGAATGAAGAACTATCCTCAAGAGGAATAGTAGTACGTTTAGCAAGCGTAGAGATCTTAGGAATGGAGCCCCACAAATCCAGTTGAGAGTCCGGGAACAACTTTTTAAAAGTAGACGAGGGGGAAAAGGAAGAACCAATTCTTTCCTATTCGTTCTTAATAATGTTCGCCATCTTAACCGGCACCGGAAAAATCAAAGGAAGTTTCCTGTCTTCGTAAATTCTGTCTAATTTAGGTATCATAGGTTCTTCAGGCAGCACTGCCTCTGGAACCTCTAACGTAGAGAGAACCTCCTTTAATAAAAAACGCAAGTTCTTAATTTTAAATCTAAAGGACGGTTCCTCCGCAGCAGGAGGCTTAGACACTAAGGACTCCGACCCAGAAAGTTCACCCTCTGAAGCTACAAAGGTTAACTCATCATCGGATAACTGGGACATAATAGCTAAATCCAATAAATATTTAGATGACTCCGGGTCAGGAGAGCTATGTTTAACCTTTCTCTTGCGTTTTTTAGAGTGAGGTAGTGCACTGAGGGCCGCAGACACCGCTGTTTGTTACTGCGCGGCAAAGTCCACAGGAAGAAGGCCCCCTCCGGATGGAGGATTAGATGTGCTACGGGGAACTGCATGTGGAGTGGATAATGTAGCAAGGGTAGTAATCTCACGGGACGCCGAGTCCTGAGAGGTAGACGGCTCAGAGGGACTAAAAGCCTTAGCAGGCTTGTCTCTCTTCTTAGACTTTATAACGGTGTTAAGGCATGTGGAACATAATTGAGTGGGCAGGAAAACCACTGCCTCCTCACAATATAAACAGGTATGTTGTTTTTTATTTAGTACAGAAGGGGTACCTTCTAACATGTCAGAGTCCTCCATAGCTCAGGTTACACCCACAGAAGGACACAAATAAAAACTTTTTTTTTTTTTTTATTAAAGAAAACTGCACCTTTATACTCCCAATGGAGACAGTTAACAGAGGAAACACTCTCCTCATGCTCAAGTCTCAGCCGGAATGGAGGAAATAAACATATACCACACCCGGTCACATGGAGTGCAAGCCTACTTCCCTTGTTATTACAAGTACAGCAAGTAATAGGAGCTGTGCAACACTTTCACAAACGAAAGTGAAACTTAAAAGTGAAACCTGTTTGTTCCAGCCAAAAACACACAGTCTATCAGCCCAGAACAAAAATCACACAAAGCAGCATGTAAATAATTAATACACTGATTAATTAACCTCAACTGTTCAATAAACCCCCCTTCAGAGGATATTAACCATGGATCCTATCAAGGTATAAAGGAGCCACACTGTGACCCTGTTATAGCGTTTTAAGTGTAAAAATTGAAACAATCTTACCTCCAGGATCCATGCTGTGGAACAGAAGACAGCCTCTCAAGTGTGACAGTCTTATAGCAGCGCTCCTGACATGGACTTGAGTGAGAGAAAGCAGGCAGTGAAACTCGTCAACACTGATTGCTTAGGAGCTGTTAGCAGTAGTCAGGATGGTTTTGCAGAAAAACTTTCCCTGCATCTCCAGACTTTCTTCAATACTCTCACTGAGAGGTTGACATGACTACTTAAAACTCCAGTCCTATCTCGAAGGGCAGACACCCTTATTTCAGGACTCTCTGAATCTTCTGACACTTCTCTGCCACCTCCTAACGTGACGAAAGGCAAAGAATGACTGGGGTAATGAGGAAGTGGGAGGGATATTTAAGCCTTTGGCTAGGGTGTCTTTGCCTCCTCCTGGTGGCCAGGGGTTGTATTTCCAAAAGTAAGGAATGAAGCCGTGGACTCTCCCTATCTTAGGAAGGAAATGCTATAATTTTTATTTTTAATAAAAGACACACTACTGTATTTTGGGGGCATTTGGGGCACATTTATAAAAAAATAACCAAAGATCTGGTCTCTGGTTAATTTTATAAACGCTTGCAATGGCTCAGCAAATGCTCCACTTGTAATCTAGCCCATAGTGTTTATTTTTTCACATTCCTTTTATGGAGAGCATTATAATTTCATATCAAAGATACTTAAAGCTGAAACGATTTTTATATTTTTTCCTGGTTGGTTTGCATCCTTGGCGGCTGCAACTTTAGAAATAGCACATTCCTCTCCTGCACTGTCTACAATGTTTACTTCACTTCCACAAAGCAAAATTTTAGTAAACGAGAGACACTGGGAGTGACGCAAGTTCTTTTTAGAGTTTTAGGATATTTAAATGTACTGCTTCTGACACTTGAGCTTTTGCTTTGTTAAAATTAGAATAGTAAATTTATATATAAAATATGCATGATTTAAAATATTTTTTTAAAAATAATAAATATGGTTCACTGACTATCTAAAAAAGTTTTGAGTTGTTGATAACCCTCTCTCTGTGCCAGCTATTTTAATTGCAGTGACATGGTTAATTATCAGTTTTTTGTGCTGGCAAATTATCTCATTTATGTATAGAGAAAAAAAAGTGCCCTTTTCAATGAGAGCATACCTAAGTAGGCCCAAGAGCATAAACAGGTCTTCAGCAATATTCGTATAACATTGTTACAAACCCTGCTGCCGTATAGTGCAGGAGACACAAGCCTGCTCCTGAGCCTACCTTGGATTAGTCTCATGAAAAGCAAAACAAAGAGCAAGAGATGATAAAAGAAGTAAACAGAAAATTTAATTCTAGCTTCCAATGATGTAAATAAATACATACATAAGTCTTTGAATAAATAAAACATATTTTTCAATAGAATAATAGGAAGGGGTGTAATCATTTCCAGAAAAGCTGTATTGTACCTCATAGCCTCCACCATTCCAAAACTTCTTCATTTCTTTTCTCCTCCAGGCTATGACTGAGCTGGTGAGAAGTGTGCAAGGTACTAGATATAGGAGAGCTGGCTGTCCCATTCTCATGACTGTCAGAACGACGAAGGTCAAAACCATCCCCACAGCATAAGCTGTAAATCAGTAATCACGAGAGATAGGTTAATGAAACAATGCATTTACCTTTGGATTCAGAGTGATACTAGTACTATATATAAAGATGGTAAATACTGAATTCTGCAGCAACTGTTAATGTAATAATTGCATACGTCAGTAAAACAGTTTGTGTATAAAATCAGTTTTTTTAATATCCATTTAATTTAAAAACCATAAACTACGTACCTATTGTGCAGGAAATAAAATAGATGCAGGATGAAGATGTTCGTACGTCAAACCTTCGGCAATAAGCTACCAAAAGGCCTAGAGCAAACACAAGCAAAGTATGTTCCAATATGTCAAAGTAGGCACTATTATGATCTATCTGTTCTAGTTTCAATCTAAATGTTTAGTAACAGCCGCATGTAGCATATAAGTGAAATATACAATCGGAATAGATCATTTTAATAACATGGATGTTCTTTTTTGGTCCTATATTTAATTTTCTAAAGACTAAAACAAGACATACTTATCTCCATTAAACACATTTTGTAAATATTTATTTAATAACTAATTTTTGTGACCAAATGACATTTAACATACATTAAAACACAACAGGAAAACATCATTTTATACTTTCCCTATCCCATTCTTCAAATAAAGATGATTTATGACCAATGTGTTCATGTTAAGCCACCACTTAGAAAGAGGAAGAAACTCCAACAGAAAATTCAACTCGAATCCCATGTTTATTATTATCATTATTGTTATCAATTATTTGGTAGAGAACCAAAGTACCAATCTCCCTTCAGTTTAATGTTTAGCCAACCCAAAAGATAATGGCATAAAGGAGATAAATAGAATGGTAAAATCCGCTATATAAAATTAGTACTCAACATCTCACCATTGCAACTTTTTGAAATTAAAACTAAAGTCAAAATAAATTGACCAAAGCATTTTTAAATTTTCTTACTGTTAGGGACCAGCGCTTTTTTTACATTTCTGTGGTGTTTGGTGTTTTTTTTTTTATAAAATATGATGAAAAAATTGGAAAACCCCCCCACACTTTTTCTAACTTTGACCCCCAAAATCTGTTACACATCTACAACCACCAAAAAAACACCCATGCTAAATAGTTTCTACATTTTGTCCTGAATTTAGAAATATCCAATATCCTAAATAACCCTTCACATGTATATATATTTTTTTTAGTAGACAACCTAAAGTATTGATCTAGGCCCATTTTGGTATATTTCATGCCACCATTTCACCGCCAAATGCCATCAAATAAAAAAAATCTTTATCTTTTTCACAAACTTTAGGTTTCTCACTGAAATTATTTAAAAACAGCTTGTGCAATTATGGCAAAAATGGTTGTTAATGCTTCTCTGGGGTCCCCTTTATTCAGAAATAGCAGACATATATGGCTTTGGCATTGCTTTTTGCTAATTAGAAGGCCGCTAAATGCCGCTGTGCACCACACTTGTATAATGCCCAGCAGTGAATGGGTTAATTAGGTAGCTTATAGGGTTAATTTTAGCTTTAGTGTAGAGATCCGCCTCCCACCTGACACATCCCTCTTCCTGACCCCTCTCAAACAGCTTTCTTCCCTCCCCCACATCACAATTGTCACTGCCATCTTAAGTACTGGCAGAAAGTCTGCCAGTATAAAAATAAAAGTTATTTTTAATTACATTTTTTTTATTATACATTTTCTGCAGTGTAGGATCCCCCCTTAACAACCAACTTCCCTGAGCCCCCCAAACAACTCTCTAACCCTCCCACCTCTACCAATTTGCCTCCATCTTGCTCTTAATTATTGCATTTTAATTATTAAAAATTAAAAACGGTTTTATGTAGTGAAGCTACCCACCTCATTAACAAACCCCTCCCACATCCCTTTAAAACCATGGATCCCACATGGGCTCCCCCTCTCCTCCTTCCCACTGACTCCCGTGATGTAACGTGGCCGTAGCGGTCCCACCCGCTCCCGCCCCTTTACGCTCCCTTCCCCTTTACGCCCCCTTCCCACCTCCTCCAGCGATAGGTCGCCCACCCTCCTCCCTCTAAGCCCTCCCACGCCACCAACAATCGCTGGCCAATACACAGAGGACCACATCGGTTGCTTAGGAAAGGGTATTGCCGGATTACTCAATATTGAGGCATCACTGCAATACCCTAAAAGCGGCTGGAAGCGATCACGATCACTTCCACCACATGAAACCCCTGAGGACATACCAGGCATGTCCTTGATCGTTAACGACCTTTTTTTGTAGGACGTACCTGGTACGTCCTTGGTTGTTAAGGGGTTAATATATACACTTCAATTATGCAAGTCTACTGTATTTTGTGGTCCTTTAATTATTTTTTTAAAATTATTTAACTAAAAATCTGATAGATAATTTATTAAATGCCCATTGATGAGTATCTAAACTGTCAGATGCCTACTGGTAACAGATTAATGTCTAAGGCCACTCTCAGACATAGGCCTTTTCAAAAAGAATTTTTTTTTGACGCTACATTATCCTCTATAGGTGTATCAGTAGAAGGTTCATAACATTTTTTTGGTCCTGGAGGAGGGGGCTTGGGTTGTGGGGACCATCTCAAGTAAGGACTAAAAGGCCAAGGGGTGCAATCAGATATCCAGAAGTATTTACACAGAAATAAAAAGGAAACAAAACTCTTAGACATAGGCAACATTTTCTAAAAGTATATAAGGATTAAGAGACTGATACTTTTGATAATCTTTTTCCCTTTGTTGTTGTTGTCTTGCAGAACAGCCCAATAGGCTTTCTGAGAATAACCACATAAAACAAACATGGAGGATTTAACATTAATGGTCTGAGCATTTACCTTAGGAAAAAGACTGTAATCTAATAAAGGAAAAACTTAAATTATGATTACCAGAAAATTTTCTTTTCTTCTCTACAGGGAGAGTCCACAGCTGCATTCATTACTTTTGGGAAATACAGAACCTCGCCACCAGGAGGAGGCAGAAACCCCAGCCAAAGGCTTAAAAACCTCCCCACTTCCCTCATCCCCCAGTCATTCTGCCAAGGGAACAAGGAACAGTAGGATAAATAGGGTGAATAGGGTGCCAGAAGAACTAATTAAAAGGGAATTTAAGGCCGCCCACAGAAAAATTACGGGCAGGGAGCTGTGGAATCTCACTGTACAGAAGAAATGAAAATTATCTGGTAAGCATATTTCTGAGGGCACCACAGCCTGCCATAACCATGACTCCCAACAAAAAACTAATTCAACAGAAGCAGAAGGGACAAAAATGGGAAGAGGAAAAAGTAACTGCCCATCAATTAGAACCATAAGCATCCCTGTTAGAGACCATTCATAATACTGGACTCAACTGAGCACAAAAGCCTCAGAGGAGACAAAAGTCCCATTGTCTAGAAGCACACAAAAAATAAACCCTCTCCACAATCAATGGTAAGGAGAACAACAAACTCCCCACATTCTCCCTAACTAAGAGGAAAGGAAAAAACAGATAAGAAAGTCCGAAAGGACCTCCCGAAACAATCTTCGAAACTCAAGGACAAACAGAGGGAGAAGCCACCTAGTAAAACTCGAAACCGAGCGGACTAAAAGGCTGCAAGAGAACAAGCCTCGTAAAGTAATACTCTACCGACGGAGGAGAGCAAAGAAAGGAAAAATTCCAGACCACCTCCTACATGGATCTACCATGTAAAGCCTTAACCAGAACCAAATCCCTATAAGGACAAAAGGGTAGAACATAACTACCTTACCACAGACAGCTGTCTAGCAGATAGAAACTGAACACCCGTAGGTCAGAAACCCCAGGAGCAGAACATGAACCTATAGAAACATCTGAGGACGCCACAAACGAAAGCCACAGATTTTTTTATCGAATAGGCCCACAGGCTAAACGTCAAGCCATAATAACTAGCGACAATGAAAAGAAAAATGAAACGATCTTACCGGAATCTATGCTGTGGAACAGTAACACGGTCCTTCAATTTTAACAGATAATAGCGTTGCTTCTGACATGGACTTGAGTGAAGAAAGCAGGCAGCGAAACTCGTCAACGCTGATTGCTTATGGAGCTGTTATTATGAGTTGGGATGGTTTCGCAGAAAGATTCTCCCTGCATCTCCAGACTCTAACTTTCATGAGAGGCTGACATGACTACTTAAAACTCCAGTCCCATTTCAAAGAGTACTACCATCCATAGGAGACTACTCCGTAATCTTCTGACACTTCTCTGGCAACCTCCTGTGATGAAAGGCAAAGAATGACTGGGGGATGAGGGAAGTGGGGGAGGTATGTAAGCCTTTGGCTGGGGAGTCTTTTCCTCCTCCTGGTGGCCAGGTTCTGTATTTCCCAAAAGTAATGAATGCAGCTGTGGACTCTCCCCGTTTTAAGAAGAAAATAGAGTTTCTAACAATGCTGAGTCATTCTCCATGGACATCTCAGTAGTAGGTTTATCATGTTTTGGAAGAGGAGGCTTGAGTTGTGGGACCTGCTTTTTAGTCCCCTATATAATAAAAACCATGGTAGACTAAGAGGTATTACACATAAATAAAATAAAAAAATAACTCAAAATGTATAGTAATAATGTACTCTAATGATGCTCAATAGAAACTATGCTCACAAATGTCCAGATATTTTGTGACCATCAATAAAGACTGTAAAACTCCAAAACAATGGCTCATGTTATTTCAATATAAAATGCCTCTTGACATCTGATTGCACCTCAGGTGATTTGCTATTAACGTTTGGCAACTTGGAGGATTTTTGGGAATGAATGAGATAAAAAGACTAGATTGGTCTGTGTCTTATGGGTCTAATAAAACATTCTACTCTGTATCCAGCTGCACAGCTATGATCTTTACAAAGCTGAGATTATTGAACATGGTTTGATGTAATAGTACATTTTCAAATTTGCTTATCTCTCATACGGTTTTCCCCACACCCTCTTGTAAAGCTCTCCTTATTCGCATTTCTTATACACCAGGAAGAGTCAGGAAAGGCCCCACTGACTTGCAGTACATCCCAAACTTATAAACCCTTGATTAAGCTATGAAATGTTGGTATAAATACACCACAGGACAAAACACACACAAAACCTTATGGTAGTGTATTTAAAAACAGATAAAAAGTCTATGCACCCACAAAATGCATACAGAACCAACCCCCTTTTAAAACTTAAGAAGCGCCAAAAAAGGCAGCTGGATACAAACAAGTCCGGTACAAAATAAATGCACAACTTTATTAATCTGACTGAAAATAGAAATAAAATACAATACCACCAATGGTTAGTACAATAAAAATCAGTAAGTTATATTGCTAAAATATGTAAGATATGTTACTAAAATATCTAGCAGACATATATCATATATGTGAAAACACATATATATATATAACATTCAGAGGGATGTACTTTGATGAAGCAAACTTCTATAGTATAAGTCCCAAATGTTGGAAAGATTTTATTAAACTGGATGAAGTTATTGGAAGCCCTCAATAGGGCACCTATATGTGATAGCATTGGGTTCTACATTTAACTCCAATAATTTCCACTTTGTAAGGAGTGCTAATATCACAAATAGCACAATCGTAACAAGTCTCGTGTTAAGTTTAGTAAGTCTAGTGATATACACCTTTCAAATTTTACAGGTGTATGTTGCCACTCGTGAGTGGTAGTGGGAGCTGTCCTGTATGTAGTATAAAATGATCAAACAAGAATACAGTAGCTAAAGGTATTCCTTCCTAAAAGTAGTCGCCAAAATTCTAAAGATTCACTCTCTCCGCTTGCCTGTCTCCTCTCTGACCACACACTCTGCATTTGCCTTGTTGTTCTCCTGGGGTGTGATCATAATGTCCAGGTCACGTTGTGAGTATATTGATCAATGGCAATCACGGATTGACGTGTTTTCGTCCTCAGCTTTTCCTTGGCTGTAAGAAAATTTTCAGCTAGTTGTTTCAGAGCGCTCTGTTTTTCCATGAATTAGGTAATAGACTGTGGTAGACTTAGTTGAATCATCAACGCGTTTCAGCTATAGAAAGCTTTTTTCAAGATGGATTTTCTACAGTCTGGTTCGGCATTTTTTTACAGGTGTCTCCGCCTCCCAATTGCTTTGATTGGTTCTTCTGGTTAAAGGATTACTAACTTTGGCTGTTCTTAGGCAAAACTCACTCAACATAAAACATTGCAATTTTAATGTTAATTAAATCTACCGTTTCATTTTCCAAAACGAAGCTCCCTTTAGCAGAAAAATAAACTTTTATTTTAGGTCAATGACGTCACGTTATCCAGCCCTCAAATGTGGGCCGTCTAAGCAATAACATACTGGCCAATCATAAGCCCAGTATAAGCATGTAATTAAAATAAAATTTTGTCATTAAACGCATACGCAATCGTTTTCTATTAGTATCGCATGTGCCTACTGCGGCAGAGAAGCCGACATCACCGACAGCAGAGAGAAAATAACGCATGCGCACATTACTTTGCAATCCATGCATATAAGACGGTGACGTTGCGTGAAATCGCGTATGCTCATTGCGTCTGGTAGTCGCCATGTTCCAACTGGAGTTCTCCTCCAGGATTGGAATACAGTTACGGAGTATAAATCAGTGGGTTTGGAAAAAAGTAAAAATACTAAAACTGATATATTGCAAACGATAAAGATTTGAAATAGGATGTACTTTGAAAAAAGATTTATTTATTGGTATACTGTTACAACACAAGTGTATATTTGACTACAGTGTCCCTTTAATAGTGATACTTGTAACTATATGTTACGATGAACCCAAGACACGGTTACATTAGATTAGTTACAAAAATAGTAACATCCCTCTGATCTAGTACATATAATTACTTAATTAAGAAATACATTTTAAGTGGATTTATATTTAATATAAATCCACTTAAAATGTATTTTCTGAATTAAATAATCATATGTGCTAGATCAGAGGGATGTTACTATTTTTGTAACTAATCTAATGTAACCGTGTCTTGTGTTCATCGTAACATATAGTTACAAGTATCACCATTAACCAGAAGAACCAATCAAAGCAAATGGGAGGCCGAGACACCTGTATAGAATGCCGAACCAGACTGTAGGAAATCCATCTTGAAAAGAGCTTTCTATAGCTGAAATGCGTTGATGATTCAACTAAGTCTACCACAGTCTATTGCCTAATTTGCGGAAAAACAGAGCGCTCTGAAACAACTAGCTGAAAATTTTCTTACAGCCAAGGAAAAGCTCAGGACGAAAACCCGACAATCCGCGATTGCCATTGGTCAATATACTCACAACTTGACCTGGACGTCACAATCATGCCCCAGGAGAACAACGAGGCGAATGCTGAATGTGTGGCAGTTTAACAGAGAGGAGACAGGCAAGCGGAGAGAGAAGCTTTGAATTTCGGCGACTCCTTTTAGGAAAGAATACCTTCAGCTACCGCATTCTTGTTTGATCATTTATACGGCATACGGGACAGCTCGCACTACCACTCACGAGTGGCAACATACACCTGTAACATTTGAACATTTGAAAGGTGTATATCACCAGACTTACTAAACTTAACACAGAGACTTGTTGGTTTGTGCTATTTATGATATTTGCACTCCTCACAAAGTGGAAATTATTGGAGTTAAATATAGAACCCAATCCTATCACATATAGCTGCCCTATTGATGGCTTCAAACATCTTCATCCAGTTTCATAAAATCTTTCCAACATTTGGGACTTATACTATAGAAGTTTGCTTCATCAAAGTACATCCCTCTGAATGTTTTATATATATATATATATATATATATATATATATGTGTGTTTTCACGTATATGATATATGTCTGCTAGATATTTTAGTAACATATCTTACATATTTTAGCAACATAACTTACGGATTTTTATTGTACTAACCACCGGTGGTATTGTATTTTATTGCATTTTTATTTCTATTGCCAGTCAGATTAATAAAATTGTGCTTTTCTTTTTTTTTACCAAACTTGTTTGTATCCAGCTGCCTTTTTTGGCACTTCTTTTTACTTTTATATTTTATTGCATTTGAGGGGATAGCTACACTGGTTATAAGGTTTAAACACATCATTTTTTGCTATACCCCTTTTAAAACTTACCAGGAACAATTATATCCCCAAAACCTAGCAAAGAGAAAGATAATTCACATAATTGCATTGCAGAGTAATCCAGCCTAGGTACCCTGATCACCACAGGTAACTGGAAAACAGAATAAGAAAAAAGTAAACACATACAATGGGTTAAGGACAATTACATTCCACACCACAATTTAAACTCTAATATGTTCTACTGCGAAATAGGATGCACAATGAATAAAACAATGTAAATATTACAGATAAATTGTAAATAGTATAGCTTGTGAAAAATGTGTTTAAAGGGACACTAAACTCACTTTTTTTCTTTCATTATTCAGATAGAGAAGGCAATTTTAAGCAACTTTCTAATTTACTCCTATTATTTTTTCTTTGTTCTCTTGCTATCTTTATTTAAAAAGTAGGAATGTAAAACTTAGTAGCTACTCATTTTTGGTTCAGAACCTGGGTTATGCTTGCTAATTGGTGGCTAAATCTAGCCACCAATAAGCAAGTGCTATCCAGGGTGCTGAACCTAAAATGGGCTGGCTCCTAAGCTTTTCATTCCTGCTTTTTAAATAAAGATAGGAAGAGAATGATGAAAGATTTGATAATAGGAGTAAATTAGAAAGTTGATTAAAATTGCATGTTCTATCTGAATTATGAAAGAAAAAATTGGGTTTAGTGTCCCTTTAATGATTAAAATGTAAGTTATGATTTGTATAGTAAATAAACACCCATGTGTGCTCCAGTAAAAAATGCAAACTTTGCAAAACAATGTAAAAAAAGATGATCAATCCCTTATTCCAGAGTGAAAATGAAAGATTCCAGTTGACCTAAAATCTAATTGAGACACCAACAAAAATGATTGAACGTGAAGACTCTATGAAACCTCTCAGAGATAAGAAGCTAGTACAAGTATCTGAAATACAATCCTTACTTTCTCATGTGTTGAATGGAATTCGTCGGGGACCGCCACCATGGTCTCATCACTCTAGAATCAAACCCAAGCCATAAACATTTAATATTATAAAAGACTAGCCAAAATGTTGGCCAGATTCTTGAACTTAAACAGTAAAAAAAAAAAATCACACCTTTAAATGTATTAATTGTTATCTATATGCTTTCTAGACATTCTCGTAATAACTTACTTTTTCAGATTTTCCTGAGGGGCCAGCTGCTACTTCAATCATAATGCTCTCTCCGTTCTATAAAAGGACAGTATACAATAAGTAAATCTAGAGACATATGAAGTGTGTTAAGCAATCTTAGATTTGCCATGCATAACCCTTTAATGACCAATGAAGGAATTATTCTGTAATGGAAAAATTGAACAAACTGGAGCTGTGTCCTTAAAAGGACATTAAAATATTAAACTGGGAATAACATGTAGATGTATTATTTAAGGTTTTATTAGTTGTTTAAATATTGACAAAATATGTTAAATGTCCATTTAAAGGGGATAATAATAATTGAAGGCTTTGATTAAAAAGGTAAAATGGATTTATGATAAGAAATAAAAAGGTTATAAAGTGGATACACTTCCGGTGGGCAGCGTACCAAGTTGGTTGTAAAGAGATGCGTCTCTAAAGAACCCTGCATTTTGCAAGTCTGATTGCCATCCGCATCTCCCTTGACATCTTTTGTGTAAGGGAACCATAGTGGATATAGAGTATATCACCTTCTCTTCCACAGAAAGTCTATTCAAGATTTATTTGCAGACACAACTGAACTGTCAGCCTTTCGTTTACTACATTTCATACTGTCCTGGACTGCAAAATATGGATTATATCACCACAGCCCTGATGAACATACTCCTACCTCACATGAACAATTTGATTCCCTCCTGTGCGGCACTCCATGAGGAGCTCTGCACAGTTCGGCGGCCAGTTCAATTACTGGCACCTAGTTTTGAGTCAGACAGAGAAGATCTTACGGATCAATATAAACCCTCGCTTACCTGTTCCTTGTATTTCATGTGGCCACATGGCACGCAACTAGCACTGTAAGATCATTACGCTATAGCTTTGCAAACAGAACTGCGCCACCATACATTGAGGCAACAACAGTTTTCGTGGATCACCTTATGTTGGCATCGGAAGACACCTGCCCTGAATTTTTGATGAAACTACTATAAATGAAAGCAAGGCATGAGAATCAAAGAATGCAGCCATACAGCAGCAGCTGTGCTTGTATTACTGTCGTCAAAACATTCAGGACAAACTGTGCTGAGTCACCCACAGAGTTTTGCTCCTTATTGTCTGAAGCTGCAGTGAGAAAACAACTCCCCTTTAACCTGTCTTAATCCCTTAAGGACCAAGGACTTACAGGGGACGTCCTACAAAAACTTAATGACCAAGGACGTACCCTGTACATCCTCATGGTTTTCAAGCACTGGAAGCGATCATGATCGCTTCCAGCTGCTTTCAGGTTATTGCAGTGATGCCTCGATATTGAGGCATCCAGCAATAACCTTTTTTAAGAATCTGATGCAGAGAGAGCCACTCTGTGGCCCTCTCTGCATCGACCATTGATGGTGCTGATTGTTGATGGGTAGGAGCCATAGCAAGGAGGCGGCCCATCGCATGTGCGAGTTTCGAATCCTACACTACAGAAAATTGGGTCTTTATTTTTTTTTTTAAAAGGCAAATTTGTTAGTAAACTGGGTACTGGCAGACAGCTACCAGTACCTAAGATGGCGGCCAATAGGTCGAGGGGGGATCAGGGAGGTTGGGGGGTAATGGGGGATCCTACATAAAAAATAAAAAAAAATCACCTATATTTTTATACTGGCAGACTTTCTGCCAGTACTTAAGATGATGGTGATAATTGTGAGGTGGGGGAGGACAGAGAGCTGTTTTAGGGGGGTCAGGGAGGGATCAGAGGGTGGGATGTGTCAGGTGGGAGGCTGATCTCTACACTAAAGCTAAAATTAAACCTACAAGCTACCTAATTAAACCGTTAACTGCTGGGCATAATACAAGTGTGGTGCGCAGCGGCATTTAGCGGCCTTCTAATTACCAAAAAGCAATGCCAAAGCCATATATGCCTGCTATTTCTGAATAAAGATGATCCCAGAGAAGCATTTACAACCATTTGTGCCATAATTGCACAAGCTGTTTGTAAATAATTTCAGTGAGAAACCTAAAGTTAGTGAAAAAATTAACGTTTTTTTTTTTTAATTTGATCACATTTGGCGGTGAAATGGTTGCATGAAATATACCAAAATGGGCCTAGATCAATACTTTGAGTTGTCTACTAAAAAAAATAATATATACATGTGAAGGGTTATTCAGGGATTCCTGACATATATCAGTGTTACAATGTAACTATCGCTAATTTTGAATAATAAAAATGTTTGGAAATAGCAAAGTGCTACTTGTATTTATTGCCCTATAACTTGCAAAAAAAGCAAAGAACATGTAAACATTGAGTATTTATAAACTCAGGACAAAATTTAGAAACTATTTAGCATGGGTGTCTTTTGGTGGTTGTAGATGTGTAACAGATTGTGGCGGTCAAAGTTAGAAAAAACTAAATTTATGCTTACCTGATAAATTCATTTCTCCTGTAGTGTGGTCAGTCCACGGGTCATCATTACTTCTGGGATATTATCTCCTCCCCTACAGGAAGTGCAAGAGGATTCACCCAGCAGAGCTGCTATATAGCTCCTCCCCCCTACGTCACCTCCAGTCATTCGACCAAAGGACCAACGAGAAAGGAGAAGCCGAAGGGTGTAGTGGTGACTGGAGTATAATCCAAAAATTTTTTTTAGCCTGCCATAAAAAACAGGGCGGGCCGTGGACTGACCACACTACAGGAGAAATGAATTTATCAGGTAAGCATAAATTTTGTTTTCTCCTGTTAAGTGTGGTCAGTCCACGGGTCATCATTACTTCTGGGATACCAATACCAAAGCAAAAGTACACGGATGACGGGAGGGACAGGCAGGCTCTTTATACGGAGGGAACCACTGCCTGAAGAACCTTTCTCCCAAAAACAGCCTCCGAAGAAGCAAAAGTGTAAAATTTGTAAAATTTGGAAAAAGTATGAAGAGAAGACCAAGTTGCAGCCTTGTAAATCTGTTCAACAGAAGCCTCATTCTTAAAGGCCCAAGTGGAAGCCACAGCTCTAGTAGAATGAGCTGTAATTCTTTCAGGAGGCTGCTGTCCAGCAGTCTCATAGGCTAATCGTATTATGCTACGAAGCCAAAAAGAGAGAGAGGTAGCCAAAGCTTTTTGACCTCTCCTCTGACCAGAATAAACGACAAACAGGGAAGACGTTTGACGAAAATCCTTAGTTGCCTGTAGATAAAATTTCAGGGCACGGACTACATCTAGATTGTGTAGCAGACGTTCCTTCTTCGAGGAAGGATTAGGACACAAAGATGGAACAACAATCTCTTGATTGATATTCCTGTTAGTGACCACCTTAGGTAGGAACCCAGGTTTAGTACGCAGAACTACCTTGTCTGAATGAAAAATCAGATAAGGAGAATCACAATGTAAGGCAGATAACTCAGAGACTCTTCGAGCCGAGGAAATAGCCATTAAAAACAGAACTTTCCAAGATAACAACTTGATATCAATGGAATGAAGGGGTTCAAACGGAACACCCTGTAAAACATTAAGAACTAAGTTCAAACTCCATGGCGGAACAACAGTTTTAAACACAGGCTTGATCCTAGCTAAAGCCTGACAAAAAGCTTGAACGTCCGGAACTTCTGACAGACGTTTGTGTAAAAGAATGGACAGAGCTGAAATCTGTCCCTTTAAAGAACTAGCAGATAACCCCTTTTCTAAACCTTCTTGTAGAAAAGACAATATCCTTGGAATCCTAACCTTACTCCATGAGTAACTCTTGGATTCGCACCAATATAAGTATTTACGCCATATTTTATGGTAAATCCTTCTGGTAACAGGCTTCCTAGCCTGTATTAAGGTATCAATAACTGGCTCAGAAAAACCACGTTTTGATAAAATCAAGCGTTCAATTTCCAAGCAGTCAGCTTCAGAGAAGCTAGATTTTGATGTTTGAATGGACCCTGGATCAGAAGGTCCTGTTTCAGAGGTAGAGACCAAGGCGGACAGGATGACATGTCCACTAGATCTGCATACCAAGTCCTGCGTGGCCATGCAGGTGCTATTAGAATCACTGATGCTCTCTCCTGTTTGATTCTGGCAATCAATCGAGGAAGCATCGGGAAGGGTGGAAACACATAAGCCATCCCGAAGGTCCAAGGTGCTGTCAAAGCATCTATCAGAACCGCTCCCGGATCCCTGGATCTGGACCCGTAGCGAGGAAGCTTGGCGTTCTGACGAGACGCCATGAGATCTATCTCTGGTTTGCCCCAACGTCGAAGTATCTGGGCAAAGACCTCCGGATGAAGTTCCCACTCCCCCGGATGAAAAGTCTGACGACTTAAGAAATCCGCCTCCCAGTTCTCCACTCCCGGGATGTGGATTGCAGACAGGTGGCAAGAGTGAGACTCTGCCCAGCGAATTATCTTTGATACTTCCATCATTGCTAGGGAGCTTCTTGTCCCTCCCTGATGGTTGATGTAAGCTACAGTCGTGATGTTGTCCGACTGAAACCTGATGAACCCCCGAGTTGTTAACTGGGGCCAAGCCAGAAGGGCATTGAGAACTGCTCTCAATTCCAGAATGTTTATTGGAAGGAGACTCTCCTCCTGATTCCACAGTCCCTGAGCCTTCAGAGAATTCCAGACAGCACCCCAACCTAGTAGGCTGGCGTCTGTTGTTACAATTGTCCAGTCTGGCCTGCTGAATGGCATCCCCCTGGACAGGTGTGGCCGATAAAGCCACCATAGAAGAGAATTTCTGGTCTCTTGATTCAGATTCAGAGTGGGGGACAAATCTGAGTAATCCCCATTCCACTGACTTAGCATGCACAATTGCAGCGGTCTGAGATGTAGGCGTGCAAAAGGTACTATGTCCATTGCCGCTACCATTAAGCCGATCACCTCCATGCATTGAGCTACTGACGGGTGTTGAATGGAATGAAGGACCCGGCATGCATTTTGAAGCTTTGTTAACCTGTCTTCTGTCAGGTAAATCTTCATTTCTACAGAATCTATCAGAGTCCCCAAGAAGGGAACTCTTGTGAGTGGAAAGAGAGAACTCTTCTTTTCGTTCACCTTCCATCCATGCGACCTTAGAAATGCCAGTACTAACTCTGTATGAGACTTGGCAGTTTGAAAGCTTGAAGCTTGTATCAGAATGTCGTCTAGGTACGGAGCTACCGAAATCCCTCGCGGTCTTAGTACCGCCAGAAGAGTACCCAGAACCTTTGTGAAGATTCTTGGAGCCGTAGCCAATCCGAATGGAAGAGCTACAAACTGGTAATGCCTGTCTAGAAAGGCAAACCTTAGATACCGGTAATGATTTCTGTGAATCGGTATGTGAAGGTAAGCATCCTTTAAATCCACTGTGGTCATGTACTGACCCTCTTGGATCATGGGCAAAATTGTTCGAATAGTTTCCATCTTGAACGATGGAACTCTTAGGAATTTGTTTAGGATCTTTAAATCCAAGATTGGCCTGAAAGTTCCCTCTTTTATGGGAACTACAAACAGATTTGAGTAAAACCCTTGTCCTTGTTCCGACCGCGGAACTGGATGGATCACTCCCATTAATAAAAGATCTTGTACGCAGCGTAGGAACGCTTCTTTCTTTATTTGGTTTGTTGACAACCTTGACAGATGAAATCTCCCTCTTGGGGGAATTCACCACAGTCCTCTCACACATCCTATCTATTCGTTGGGTGCAAGAGAATGACTGGAGGTGACGTAGGGGGGAGGAGCTATATAGCAGCTCTGCTGGGTGAATCCTCTTGCACTTCCTGTAGGGGAGGAGATAATATCCCAGAAGTAATGATGACCTGTGGACTGACCACACTTAACAGGAGAAAAGTGTGGTTTTTTTCCATTTTTTTCCATCATATTTTATAAAAAATTGTATAGTAAATTGTATGATATGATGAAAATAATGGTATCTTTAGAAAGTACATTTAATGGCGAGAAAAACGGTATATAATATGTGTGGGTACAGTAAATGAGAAAGAGGAAAATTACAGCGAAACACAAACAAAGCAGAAATGTAAAAATAGCCCTGGTCCTTATGGGTAAGAAAAACACAATTTATGCTTACCAGATAAATTCATTTACTTCCTGGCAGGGAGAGTACATGAATTCATTCCGTGCTGTTGGGAAATATAACACCTGGCCACCAGGAGGAGGCAAAGACACCCCAGCCAAAGGCTTAAATATCCCTCCTACATCCCATATCCTCCAGTCATTCTGCCGAGGGAACAAGGAAAAGTAGGAGAAACATCAGGGTATAAAGGTGCCAGAAGAATTAATATAGAAAGGGAGCCGGTGGTGGTTGTGGACTCTCCCTGCCAGGAAGGAAATGAATTTATCTGGCAAGCAAAAATTATGTTTTCCTACCATAAGGCAGTGAGAGTTTATTCCTTTATTCCACAACTTTATTCCTTACTGTTGTGAAAACTATACCCAAGCTACAGAGGACACTGAATGAATAACGGGAGGGAACAAAAAAAAAAAAGAGGCGGACCCTATTCTGAGGGCACCACAGCCTGCAAAACTTTTTTCCTGAAAGCTGCTTCAGCCAAAGCAAATACATCAAACTTGTAAAATTTAGAAAAAGTGTGTAAGGAGGACCAGGTTGAGGCTTTGTTCTTAAAAGCCTAGGAGGAAGCCACTGCTCTAGTCGAATGAGCCATTATCCTCTCAGGAGGCTGTCGTCCCGCTGTCTCATAAGCTAGGTGGATGACACTGATCAACCAGATAGATAGGGAAGTCGTAGTAGCCTTCTGCCCCTTATGCTTCCCCGTATAGACAACAAAGAGGAATATTGTCTGTATTCCTTAGTAGCCTGAAGATAGAACTTCAAGGCACGAAGCACATCCAGATAGTGAAGCAAGCGTTCCTTCGCTGAAGAAGGATTAGGACAAAAGGAAGGAACAACAATTTCTTGATTAATGTTACGGTCCGAAACCACCTTAGGGAGGAACCCTTATTTAGTACGTAAAACTGCTTTATCAGCATGGAAAACAAGATAAGGGGAGTCACATTGTAAAGCAGAAATCTCAGAAACTTTGCGCGCAAAGGCAATAGCCAGCAAAAAAACACAATTTATGCTTACCTGATAAATTTATTTCTCTTGTGGTGTATCCAGTCCACGGATCATCCATTACTTGTGGGATATTCTCACTCCCAAGAGGAAGTTGCAAGAGGACCCACAGCAAAGCTGTTATATAGCTCCTCCCCTCACTACCATATCCAGTCATTCGACCGAAAACAAGCAGAGAAAGGAGAAACCATAGGGTGCAGTGGTGACTGTAGTTTAAATTTAAAAACAGAATTTATGTTTACCTGATAAATTACTTTCTCCAACGGTGTGTCCGGTCCACGGCGTCATCCTTACTTGTGGGATATTCTCTTCCCCAACAGGAAATGGCAAAGAGCCCAGCAAAGCTGGTCACATGATCCCTCCTAGGCTCCGCCTACCCCAGTCATTCGACCGACGTTAAGGAGGAATATTTGCATAGGAGAAACCATATGGTACCGTGGTGACTGTAGTTAAAGAAAATAAATTATCAGACCTGATTAAAAAAACCAGGGCGGGCCGTGGACCGGACACACCGTTGGAGAAAGTAATTTATCAGGTAAACATAAATTCTGTTTTCTCCAACATAGGTGTGTCCGGTCCACGGCGTCATCCTTACTTGTGGGAACCAATACCAAAGCTTTAGGACACGGATGAAGGGAGGGAGCAAATCAGGTCACCTAAATGGAAGGCACCACGGCTTGCAAAACCTTTCTCCCAAAAATAGCCTCAGAAGAAGCAAAAGTATCAAACTTGTAAAATTTGGTAAAAGTGTGCAGTGAAGACCAAGTCGCTGCCCTACATATCTGATCAACAGAAGCCTCGTTCTTGAAGGCCCATGTGGAAGCCACAGCCCTAGTGGAATGAGCCGTGATTCTTTCGGGAGGCTGCCGTCCGGCAGTCTCGTAAGCCAATCTGATGATGCTTTTAATCCAAAAAGAGAGAGAGGTAGAAGTTGCTTTTTGACCTCTCCTTTTACCGGAATAAACAACAAACAAGGAAGATGTTTGTCTAAAATCCTTTGTAGCATCTAAATAGAATTTTAGAGCGCGAACAACATCCAAATTGTGCAACAAACGTTCCTTCTTTGAAACTGGTTTCGGACACAGAGAAGGTACGATAATCTCCTGGTTAATGTTTTTGTTAGAAACAACTTTTGGAAGAAAACCAGGTTTAGTACGTAAAACCACCTTATCTGCATGGAACACCAGATAAGGAGGAGAACACTGCAGAGCAGATAATTCTGAAACTCTTCTAGCAGAAGAAATTGCAACTAAAAACAAAACTTTCCAAGATAATAACTTAATATCAACGGAATGTAAGGGTTCAAACGGAACCCCCTGAAGAACTGAAAGAACTAAGTTGAGACTCCAAGGAGGAGTCAAAGGTTTGTAAACAGGCTTAATTCTAACCAGAGCCTGAACAAAGGCTTGAACATCTGGCACAGCTGCCAGCTTTTTGTGAAGTAGCACAGACAAGGCAGAAATCTGTCCCTTCAGGGAACTAGCAGATAATCCTTTTTCCAATCCTTCTTGAAGGAAGGATAGAATCTTAGGAATCTTAACCTTGTCCCAAGGGAATCCTTTAGATTCACACCAACAGATATATTTTTTCCAAATTTTGTGGTAAATCTTTCTAGTTACAGGCTTTCTGGCCTGAACAAGAGTATCGATAACAGAATCTGAGAACCCTCGCTTCGATAAGATCAAGCGTTCAAACTCCAAGCAGTCAGCTGGAGTGAAACCAGATTCGGATGTTCGAACGGACCCTGAACAAGAAGGTCTCGTCTCAAAGGTAGCTTCCAAGGTGGAGCCGATGACATATTCACCAGATCTGCATACCAAGTCCTGCGTGGCCACGCAGGAGCTATCAAGATCACCGACGCCCTCTCCTGATTGATCCTGGCTACCAGCCTGGGGATGAGAGGAAACGGCGGGAACACATAAGCTAGTTTGAAGGTCCAAGGTGCTACTAGTGCATCCACTAGAGCCGCCTTGGGATCCCTGGATCTGGACCCGTAGCAAGGAACTTTGAGGTTCTGACGAGAGGCCATCAGATCCATGTCTGGAATGCCCCACAGCTGAGTGACTTGGGCAAAGATTTCCGGATGGAGTTCCCACTCCCCCGGATGCAATGTCTGACGACTCAGAAAATCCGCTTCCCAATTTTCCACTCCTGGGATGTGGATAGCAGACAGGTGGCAGGAGTGAGACTCCGCCCATAGAATGATTTTGGTCACTTCTTCCATCGCTAGGGAACTCCTTGTTCCCCCCTGATGGTTGATGTACGCAACAGTTGTCATGTTGTCTGATTGAAACCGTATGAACTTGGCCCTCGCTAGCTGAGGCCAAGCCTTGAGAGCATTGAATATCGCTCTCAGTTCCAGAATATTTATCGGTAGAAGAGATTCTTCCCGAGACCAAAGACCCTGAGCTTTCAGGGATCCCCAGACCGCGCCCCAGCCCATCAGACTGGCGTCGGTCGTGACGATGACCCACTCCGGTCTGCGGAATGTCATCCCTTGTGACAGGTTGTCCAGGGACAGCCACCAACGGAGTGAGTCTCTGGTCCTCTGATTTACTTGTATCTTCGGAGACAAGTCTGTATAGTCCCCATTCCACTGACTGAGCATGCACAGTTGTAATGGTCTTAGATGAATGCGCGCAAAAGGAACTATGTCCATTGCCGCTACCATCAAACCGATCACTTCCATGCACTGCGCTATGGAAGGAAGAGGAACGGAATGAAGTATCCGACAAGAGTCTAGAAGTTTTGTTTTTCTGGCCTCTGTCAGAAAAATCCTCATTTCTAAGGAGTCTATTATTGTTCCCAAGAAGGGAACCCTTGTTGACGGAGATAGAGAACTCTTTTCCACGTTCACTTTCCATCCGTGAGATCTGAGAAAGGCCAGGACAATGTCCGTGTGAGCCTTTGCTTGAGGAAGGGACGACGCTTGAATCAGAATGTCGTCCAAGTAAGGTACTACAGCAATGCCCCTTGGTCTTAGCACAGCTAGAAGGGACCCTAGTACCTTTGTGAAAATCCTTGGAGCAGTGGCTAATCCGAAAGGAAGCGCCACGAACTGGTAATGCTTGTCCAGGAATGCGAACCTTAGGAACCGATGATGTTCCTTGTGGATAGGAATATGTAGATACGCATCCTTTAAATCCACTGTGGTCATGAATTGACCTTCCTGGATGGAAGGAAGAATAGTTCGAATGGTTTCCATCTTGAACGATGGAACCTTGAGAAACTTGTTTAAGATCTTGAGATCTAAGATTGGTCTGAACGTTCCCTCTTTTTTGGGAACTATGAACAGATTGGAGTAGAACCCCATCCCTTGTTCTCTTAATGGAACAGGATGAATCACTCCCATTTTTAACAGGTCTTCTACACAATGTAAGAATGCCTGTCTTTTTATGTGGTCTGAAGACAACTGAGACCTGTGGAACCTCCCCCTTGGGGGAAGCCCCTTGAATTCCAGAAGATAACCTTGGGAGACTATTTCTAGCGCCCAAGGATCCAGAACATCTCTTGCCCAAGCCTGAGCGAAGAGAGAGAGTCTGCCCCCCACCAGATCCGGTCCCGGATCGGGGGCCAACATTTCATGCTGTCTTGGTAGCAGTGGCAGGTTTCTTGGCCTGCTTTCCCTTGTTCCAGCCTTGCATTGGTCTCCAAGCTGGCTTGGCTTGAGAAGTATTACCCTCTTGCTTAGAGGACGTAGCACTTTGGGCTGGTCCATTTCTACGAAAGGGACGAAAATTAGGTTTATTTTTTGCCTTGAAAGGCCGATCCTGAGGAAGGGCGTGGCCCTTACCCCCAGTGATATCAGAGATAATCTCTTTCAAGTCAGGGCCAAACAGCGTTTTCCCCTTGAAAGGAATGTTAAGTAGCTTGTTCTTGGAAGACGCATCAGCTGACCAAGATTTCAACCAAAGCGCTCTGCGCGCCACAATAGCAAACCCAGAATTCTTAGCCGCTAACCTAGCCAATTGCAAAGTGGCGTCTAGGGTGAAAGAATTAGCCAATTTGAGAGCATTGATTCTGTCCATAATCTCCTCATAAGGAGGAGAATCACTATCGACCGCCTTTATCAGCTCATCGAACCAGAAACATGCGGCTGTAGCTACAGGGACAATGCATGAAATTGGTTGTAGAAGGTAACCCTGCTGAACAAACATCTTTTTAAGTAAACCTTCTAATTTTTTATCCATAGGATCTTTGAAAGCACAACTATCCTCTATGGGTATAGTGGTGCGTTTGTTTAAAGTGGAAACCGCTCCCTCGACCTTGGGGACTGTCTGCCATAAGTCCTTTCTGGGGTCGACCATAGGAAACAATTTTTTAAATATGGGGGGAGGGACGAAAGGAATACCGGGCCTTTCCCATTCTTTATTAACAATGTCCGCCACCCGCTTGGGTATAGGAAAAGCTTCTGGGAGCCCCGGGACCTCTAGGAACTTGTCCATTTTACATAGTTTCTCTGGGATGACCAACTTGTCACAATCATCCAGAGTGGATAATACCTCCTTAAGCAGAATGCGGAGATGTTCCAACTTAAATTTAAACGTAATCACATCAGGTTCAGCTTGTTGAGAAATGTTCCCAGAATCAGTAATTTCTCCCTCAGACAAAACCTCCCTGGCCCCATCAGACTGGGTTAGGGGCCCTTCAGAACCATTATTATCAGCGTCGTCATGCTCTTCAGTATCTAAAACAGAGCAGTCGCGCTTACGCTGATAAGTGTTCATTTTGGCTAAAATGTTTTTGACAGAATTATCCATTACAGCCGTTAATTGTTGCATAGTAAGGAGTATTGGCGCGCTAGATGTACTAGGGGCCTCCTGAGTGGGCAAGACTCGTGTAGACGAAGGAGGGAATGATGCAGTACCATGCTTACTCCCCTCACTTGAGGAATCATCTTGGGCATCATTGTCATTGTCACATAAATCACATTTATTTAAATGAATGGGAATTCTGGCTTCCCCACATTCAGAACACAGTCTATCTGGTAGTTCAGACATGTTAAACAGGCATAAACTTGATAACAAAGTACAAAAAACGTTTTAAAATAAAACCGTTACTGTCACTTTAAATTTTAAACTGAACACACTTTATTACTGCAATTGCGAAAAAACATGAAGGAATTGTTCAAAATTCACCAAATTTTCACCACAGTGTCTTAAAGCCTTCAAAGTATTGCACACCAAATTTGGAAGCTTTAACCCTTAAAATAACGGAACCGGAGCCGTTTTTAACTTTAACCCCTTTACAGTCCCTGGTATCTGCTTTGCTGAGACCCAACCAAGCCCAAAGGGGAATACGATACCAAATGACGCCTTCAGAAAGTCTTTTCTAAGTATCAGAGCTCCTCTCACATGCGACTGCATGTCATGCCTCTCAAAAACAAGTGCGCAACACCGGCGCGAAAATGAGGCTCTGCCTATGATTTGGGAAAGCCCCTAAAGAATAAGGTGTCTAAAACAGTGCCTGCCGATATTATTATATCAAAATACCCAGAATAAATGATTCCTCAAGGCTAAATATGTGTTAATAATGAATCGATTTAGCCCAGAAAAAGTCTACAGTCTTAATAAGCCCTTGTGAAGCCCTTATTTACGATCTTAATAAACATGGCTTACCGGATCCCATAGGGAAAATGACAGCTTCCAGCATTACATCGTCTTGTTAGAATGTGTCATACCTCAAGCAGCAAGAGACTGCTCACTGTTCCCCCAACTGAAGTTAATTGCTCTCAACAGTCCTGTGTGGAACAGCCATGGATTTTAGTGACGGTTGCTAAAATCATTTTCCTCATACAAACAGAAATCTTCATCTCTTTTCTGTTTCTGAGTAAATATTACATACCAGCACTATTTCAAAATAACAAACTCTTGATTGAATAATAAAAACTACAGTTAAACACTAAAAAACTCTAAGCCATCTCCGTGGAGATGTTGCCTGTACAACGGCAAAGAGAATGACTGGGGTAGGCGGAGCCTAGGAGGGATCATGTGACCAGCTTTGCTGGGCTCTTTGCCATTTCCTGTTGGGGAAGAGAATATCCCACAAGTAAGGATGACGCCGTGGACCGGACACACCTATGTTGGAGAAAATAACCTGCCTTAAAATGACAGGGCGGGCCGTGGACTGGATACACCACAAGAGAAATAAATTTATCAGGTAAGCATAAATTGTGTTTTCTCTTGTAAGGTGTATCCAGTCCATTACTTGTGGGATACCAATACCAAAGCTAAAGTACACGGATGAAGGGAGGGACAAGGCAGGTACTTAAACGGAAGATACCACTGCCTGTAAAACCTCTCTCCCAAAAATAGCCTCCGAAGAAGCAAAAGTATAAAATTTGTAGAATTCTGAAAAAGTATGAAGCGAAGACCAAGTTGCCGCCTTGCAAATCTGTTCAACAGAAGCCTCATTTTTAAAGGCCCAAGTGGAAGCCACAGCTCTAGTAGAATGAGCTGTAATTTTTTCAGGAGGCTGCTGTCCAGCAGTCTCATAGGCTAAGCGTATTATGCTTCTTAGCCAAAAAGAAAGAGAGGTTGCTGAAGCCTTTTGACCTCTCCTCTGTCCAGAGTAAACAACAAACAAAGCAGATGTTTGTCGAAAATCTTTAGTAGCTTGTAAGTAAAACTTTAAAGCACGAACCACGTCCAGATTGTGTAATAGACGTTCCTTCTTTGAAGAAGGATTAGGACACAAGGATGGAACAACAATCTCTTGATTGATATTCTTGTTAGATACCCCCTTAGGTAAAAACCCAGGTTTGGTACGCAGGACTACCTTATCAGAATGAAAAATCAGATAAGGAGAATCACATTGTAAGGCAGATAGCTCAGACACTCTACGAGCCGAGGAAATAGCTACCAAAAAAAGGACTTTCCAAGATAAAAGCTTTATATCTATGGAATGAAGAGGTTCAAACGGAACTCCTTGAAGAACCTTAAGAACAAAATTTAAGCTCCATGATGGAGCAACAGGTTTGAACACAGGCTTGATTCTGACTAAAGCCTGACAAAATGCCTGAACGTCTGGAACATCTGCCAGACGCTTGTGCAAAAGAATAGACAGAGCAGAAATCTGTCCCTTTAATGAACTAGCTGACAAACCTTTTTCCAAGCCTTCTTGGAGAAAAGATAATATCCTGGGAATCCTGACCTTACTCCATGAGTAACCCTTGGATTCGCACCAATAAAGATATTTACGCCATATCTTATGGTAAATTTTCCTTGTGACAGGCTTTCGTGCCTGTATTAAGGTATCAATGACTGACTCGGAGAAGCCACGCTTTGATAAAATCAAGCGTTCAATCTCCATGCAGTCAGTCTCAGAGAAATTAGATTTTGATGGAGGAAAGGACCCTGAAGTAGAAGGTCCTGTCTCAGAGGCAGAGTCCATGGTGGCAATGATGACATGTCCACTAAATCTGCATACCAGGTCCTGCGTGGCCACGCAGGCGCTATTAAAATCACCGATGCTGGGGGCGGAGCTAGCCAGCCTAGGAGATGGCTGCTTTCTGACTGAGCTCCTGTGCCCTATCTAAGTGTGAACGTAAATGGCATTAGCCACCCTGCACTTTGAAGCGCCAAATTGACTGACATGTGAGCTAATTCACCCCAGCCCATGATCCGAGGGACCTGCTCTGCTCGCCACAGCGGATTGACATAAACAGCAAGCGCTCACTGCGCGCATAGGCCTGTCGCAGTACAAACTCAGCTTGGAGCCGATCACCTTGCACCGGTCACTTGGGAGCATCACAAAAGTAAGCCACTTAAAGAGAACACCTCCGGAATGTAAACCGGACCACTAAAGCAAGTATCTGAGGAGCGGAGCGGGTCACACTTTGAAATAACCTCCGTGATAGGCCGCAGCCTGCGCTCGATTACACTGCGCACTCGATATTCAAGATCTTCCTACGGAGACAAGTCTAAAGGTGAAACATTCTAAGAGGGTAAGAGAGGGGATAAAATGCGGTAAATTGTCTAGGACACTAGTACTGGGGACATTAACAAAGAACTTTAACGTGTGCATTCTCATTAGAAATAACCGCACACATGCCGCAAACAACACTCTTCCAACAGCTCAAACTGGGATGTAACCCCATTTAACGTTCTCACAATTGAAATGCTGTAATTACACCCTCTCCACTATAAGTTCTCAAATACTGCTCAAAGCAAACAAAACTGCAGTTTATATTCCTGTCAAGTACCTGCAACACTAGCAAAGACTTAATGAACTGCACACAGAGCATTAATTAGTTCCTCTGCTTCTCTCTTAAAGTGACAACAAAAGCAAGGAGGCTAGACCTCTTTAGACACATACAGCTATGTCTCCAAAAAGGGTTACTAAACCAAGTAAAAACACTAAACTTCTAAAAACGTCTACTCACTCAGTAAACAGCTTCTTCAAGACATTAGAAGCTAAGACACCAGCTCCCATGGAAGAAGTGTTACCAGATCAAGGGTCTAACCAAAGTTCATCAGACTCTGAAAGTGATCATACACCAGAAAATATTACAATCCCTACAGCCCTTTTTAAAACACTACCATCAAAGAAAGATTTTTCCTCCCTCCTCTCTCAGGTCAAGCAATACATTAAAGATGAAATTTCAGACCTCAAAAAAGATATCACAGAAATCGGTCATAGAGTTGAGGCACTGGAAAACAGCCAGGATTTACACGCAGAAGCCATCTCTGACCTGCATGACACTATTCATAAGCAAGATACAACCATCACCGAATTAGAGGATAAGATAGACGATGTTGAAAATCGCAGCAGACGTCAGAACATCAGATTGAGGGGAATTCCTGAATCCATTCCACCATCTGATATTGAACAATACCTTCAAGATCTGTTTAGCACACTGAAAAGAAGAAACACCATCCAAAATAAGTTTAGACAGAGCCCACAGGGCCTTGCGCCCCAAACCGCTAGCGGGACAACCACCAAGGGATGTTATAGTCCGTGTCACTAATTTCCAAGAAAAAGAAGAGCTAATGAGACTAGCTAGAGAACAACAGCCCATCAAATATGAAAACGCAGAGATACAAATGTTTGCCGATCTATCACAGAGAACTCTTACAAAAAGAAAAGAACTCAAACCACTCACAATGTTGCTAAGGAAGCTAAATATCCCGTATAGATGGGGGTTTCCTTTCCATCTCTTGATCCTCTGGAGGGGGAGACGCATCACATGTTCATCCACCAAAGATATACCAGGTATATGTAAAGATCTGGACATTCCATCTCCCCAAATGGAGGAAAATACCACTTCTCAAGAGAGACACTCAAATCCGGATAAGCCCTCTCCCCTGCCACAAAGGAACGAATGGAGACAAGCCTCACAAAGAAAGATGCGCAAACCTGCACAGCCAACATCTCCAACATTGGATGAAAGGGGATAATGACTAATCGCCACCTCCAAAGATTCTATACTTACCAACTTGAGTCTACTCCTGGAGGGATACCAACTGCAAGTATCTCCAGCAAACCTTATTATATTGGGCCTGAAAACCCTGAGAAATGTTGAAATGGAGTTTTAAAGGGTAAAATGTTAACTGATGTTGACGTTTATTTCTTGTTCTCATTTAGTCGGGAGTTTATCTCCTTTAAGATAGAAATATGTTGCTAAGACTGTTATGTCTTATTGTGTTTCTTCACTGTCTTTTCTGTTCACCTTTCCTTTTCTATCCTTTCTTCTCTATCCCTTGTAAGTCTGTATTGCTAAATACTCACATGCCAGAATGCCAAATGTGTTATTGTCAATCACCCTCATTTTTGCTGATTATACATGATGGTTAATCATACAACACAAAACCTCAACATCTATACTCAAAACACCAAAGGCCTCAATTGTCCCAATAAAAGAAGAATGGCTATTCTAGATCTCCAAAAAAAGGAGGACATATCCTAATGCTACAAGAAACCCATTTTAAAGGCAAAAACATCCCTAAATATTTTTCTACACATTACCCCCTACACTTCCATAGTTACAACCCACACAAAAAAATTAATGGAGTGAGCATCCTAATCCACAAATCAGTCCCTTTTACTAAGACACATATTATATGTGACAAGGAGGGCAGATATCTATGCTTGAAAGGCCTTCTTTATGGTAAACCTGTAACTTTAATGAATGTTTACACCCCAAATTCACATCAAGATAAATTTATAACCTCAGTAGTGGAGCTAATTCTTACAGAGGCAAAGGGATCATTGATCATAGCAGGAGATTTGAATCTCCCTTTAGACCCCACAGTTGATTGCTCAAACCCCCTCACCAGAACTAGAATCCCACATCTTCATACCATATGGCAAAAATTTAAACTTCTCGGCCTGCATGACACCTGGAGATACTTTAACCCCCAAAAATTAGATTTCACCTTCTTCTCACATCCTAATAGGACCTATTCTAGGCTGGACTATATTTTAGTAGACCACCTAATTTTATCCCACGCCATGCACTCAGGTATTCAGCATACAACATGGTCAGACCATTCCCTAGTGACATGTACCATAAAATGGCCTACAGCTCCCACCAGATCTTTTCAATGGAAATTAGAAGATTCAATATTACTAGATCCAACACAAAAAGAACTCTTTCTAGAACATATAACCTCTTACTTCTCCATAAATTTGTCACCAGACATTAATGTGACCACCCTTTGGGAGGCCCACAAAAGCACTATAAGAGGCGAGTTTATCAAGACTGCCGCCCAAATTAAAAAGAAAAGTTGAGAGGAGATAAATATACTAGCTACAGAAATCGCAGACTTAAATTTCAAACATAAATTAAACCCCTCTGACACTTCTATCCTAGATCAACTCAAGCTTAAAAGAGAAAATATGAACTCTATACTGAATATCCAAACACAAAGGAAACTTCTGCATTTACACCAAACCTTCTACAGGGAGGGAAACAAATCAGGGAAGCTTTTAGCCAGGGCATTAAAGAAACAACAACAAAAAACCTACATTCATTCTATCAAAACACCACATGGTAAACAATTAGAAGACACCAAGTCCATAGCCAGGGAATTCAATGAATTTTACCATAAACTTTATAATCTTTTCCCACTTAGAAATCCGCAAAATCATACACTCCTCTGTAATCGATACCTAGACAGCTTGCCTATCCCCAAGCTTAACGCAGACCAATGCCAGCACCTAGATCGCCCCATTCAATCTACTGAAGTACTAGAGGCAATAAAACAATTAAAACAAAACAAAGCTCCAGGCCCTGATGGCTATACAGGACTATACTATAAGAAATTTGCTTTTGTTCTAATACCTCACTTAACATCACTATTTAACTCCATACCAGAAAAATTACCTTTCCCGGATACTATGATGCAAGCGAATATCTCAGTTTTAGCTAAACCAGGCAAGCCCCCAAACATTCCAGCCAACTTTAGGCCCATCTCTTTATTAAATATTGATCTCAAATTATACGCAAAAATACTAGCCTCCCGCCTCAACCAAATTCTCCCATCTATAATTCACCAAGACCAAGTGGGCTTTGTCCCACATAGAGAAGCAAAAGATAACACGGTCAAAGTACTTAATTTGCTAGAACATGTTACACAAAACAAGACCCCGACTGTTTTCGTATCCACCGACGCTGAAAAAGCTTTCGACCGACTGGACTGGACATACCTACTTTCGACCCTACAACACTTCCACATCCCAGACTCTTTTATCCAAAAAATTCTTGCTCTATACTCAAATCCCACGGCGCAGATTAAGATTAATGGAACCCTTTCTGAGCCGTTTGAAATTCGGAATGGCTCCAGACAGGGATGCCCCCTCTCACCACTTCTGTTCATTTTATCCCTAGAACCTCTGGCTATTAAAATAAGACTGAATGACCAAATCCACGGAATATCTATAGCAGACCATACACACAAACTGGCCATATTCGCGGACGATATACTCTTGACCCTCACAAACCCTATATCATCGCTGCAACAGGCAATCACTGAATTAACACAGTTTGGGACGATATCAAATTTCCTAGTAAACATGACTAAATCTGAATACTTACCAATACATCTGACAACTAACGCCCTTAATACATTAAAATCAATTTGTCCCCTTAAACAGCAAACAAAATTCCTGAAATATCTTGGCATTCACATTACCCCATATAAGACAGACCTACGCAAATATAACTATGGAGGCCTGATCACAGAACTCCAAACACTTACATCCCAATGGCTCCCAAAAAACATATCCTGGACAGGTAGAATAGAGGCAGCAAAAATGACTCTACTACCAAAAGTCTTATACATTCTACAGACAGTTCCTATCCCAGGCATACAAAAAGATTTAGATACTATGCAAAAGATCATAAATGACTACATTTGGAAACGTAGACCCCCGAGGATTAACAAAAACACACTATTTAAACCTCCAGCAGAGGGAGGCTTGGGGGTTCCCCACCTTCGCTCTTATAAACTCGCTATATCCCTTCAGAGAATTCATGAGTGGTACAAATTTAATACACCTAATCATAAAAGCTGGGTCCAAATTGAGTCTAACCTAGCTACCACAGACAACCTAAATACCGCAAGCTGGAACCCGGCTAATTTTACCAAACACTCCATCTCAACATCATCCATCTCCAACGAAACTTGGACAGATTGGAAGCACATCTGTAAAACACCAAACAAAATCTCATCTAGATACTCACCCCTCACTACACTACTGAACAACCCGGAATTTAACCCCGGCATAACCCCAGAACCCAACTCTCACACAGACCCCCAAAAACTCCTCCCCATATATCTCCTAATAGAGGATAATAAGACCATTAAAGGTAAATCCCAACTTGACTTAATAGAACACCCCTTCCTCTCCTCTTGGCTCCGTGTACACCAAATGAAACACTATATATCTACACATAAATACAAAGGTGACCTATTTCGCCCCCTCACAGCATTTGAACAGATCTGTATATCCAAAGAGAATATTAAAGGAATAATCTCCAAGTTATACAAACTTACCTTAACACTCACTTATCCAGATCTTCTATCCTACACAAAGAGATGGGATAACGAATTGCATTTAAATACATCAACAGAGACATGGTTACGCAGATTCTCAAATCTTTCGCATTCAGCACACTCAGCCCATGCAAAGGAAACTAACATCAAACTATTAATGAGGTGGTACTTAACGCCAGCTAGAATTAAATATATATTCAAACAAACCTCAGGTTCATGCTGGAGAGGATGTCCCAGAGAAGGGCATCTTTCCCACATTTGGTGGGAGTGCCAACATATCAAACCATACTGGTCTAGTGTTTTTCAGATCATCAACAAAACCTTAGGCAGCCAAATGACACCCAGCCCAGAATTAATAATGCTAAGCCACCCACCGGAGATCACTTGTAAAATAAGGAAACACCTTTACTACATCATGCTAAATGCAGCCAATCAGTTAATACCGAAAAAATGGAAATCAGCAACCATACCCACCATTCCAGACTGGACTGACAGTCAATAAAAACTTAAAACTAGAGAGATTATACTATCTAAAACTAGACCAACTATCATTATATCTGGACATGATGTTTTTGTGGGAATCTGTTCAATATAATACTCAGAACATTTAATGTACTTGCTCAGTAACATACACAACCAAAGTGATAAAGAAATCATGGCATTCATAAATGTCTAAGTTTATCTTTTACATTACACCCTCATTTTCTCTTTCTTTTTCCTTCTTTATTACCATCTACTTCCCTTCCTACAAGGCAAGAGACCAGTTACTAATGTTCCAAAAAAAATGTACTTGGTTTACGTCACAACTTATAAGAAAAACAGATTATTGATGTCCTCACATTGTTAAATAATGGGAAAGTTCTCATGCTGTACTTATTAGTCTAGAGACTTTGGACTTTCCTGAATTACAGCGAAACTGTGAAGAGACTCTAAGCTTGAGGCATCATGGAAAAGATTCTAGATCCTAAATGTTGTCAGACGAGGGAGCAGAGGAAACGGTGGAAACACATAAGCCAGGTTGAAAGACCAGGGCGCTGCTAGAGCGTCTATCAGCGTCACCCTGGGGTCCCTGGACCTGGATCCGTAACAAGGAATCTTGGCGTTCTGTCGAGACACCATGAGATCCAGTTCTGATTTGCCCCAACGATGAATCACTTGTGCAAACACCTCCGGATGGAGTTCCCACTCCCCCGGATGAAAAGTCTGTCGACTTAGAAAATCCGCCTCCCAGTTCTCTACACCTGGGATATGGATAGCTGATAGGTGGCAGGAGTGAATCTCTGCCCAGTGAATTATCTTTGAGACTTCTAACATCGCTTGGGAACTTCTTGTTCCCCCTTGATGGTTGATGTAAGCCACAGTCGTGATGTTGTCCGACTGAAATCTGATGTACCTCAGAGTTGCTAACTGAGGCCAAGCCTGAAGAGCATTGAATATCGCTCTTAGCTCCAGAATATTTATTGGAAGGAGAGACTCCTCCTGAGTCCACGATCCCTGAGCCTTCAGGGAGTTCCAGACTGCACCCCAACCTAGAAGGCTGGCATCTGTTGTTACAATTGTCCAATCTGGCCTGCAAAAGGTCATACCTTTGGACAGATGGACCCGAGATAGCCACCAGAGAAGAGAATCCCTGGTCACTTGGTCCAGATTCAGTTGAGGGGACAAGTCTGTGTAATCCCCGTTGCACTGACTGAGCATGCATAGCTGCAGCGGTCTGAGATGTAAGCGTGCAAACGGCACTATGTCCATTGCCGCTACCATTAAGCCGATTACTTCCATACACTGAGCCACCGAAGGGCGCGGAATGGAATGAAGAACCCGGCAGGAATTTAGAAGCTTTGATAACCTGGACTCCGTCAGGTAAATTTTCATTTCTACAGAATCTATCAGAGTCCCTAGAAAGGAAACTCTTGTGAGTGGAGATAGAGAACTCTTTTCCTCGTTCACTTTCCACCCATGCGACCTCAGAAATGCCAGTACTATGTACGTATGAGACCTGGCAATTTGGAAGTTTGACGCCTGTATCAGGCTGTCGTCTAAATAAGGGGCTACTGCTATGCCCCGCGGCCTTAGGACCGCCAGAAGGGACCCTAGAACCTTTGTGAAGATTCTTGGGGCTGTAGCTAATCCAAAAGGAAGAGCTACAAACTGGTAATGCCTGTCTAGAAAGGCAAACCTGAGAAACCGATGATGATCTTTGTGTATCGGAATGTGATATACCTTTAAGGCATATCCCTCCCACTTTCCTCTCTCCCTATTTAATCACCTTCACGCCTTCTATTCACTGCCTGATAATTGATGTTACCTCTAAGGAGTATCATCCTTTTTTGCTCTCCTGGCTACTTTATTCTTATTTCAAAGGTTCACCTGTCACCTTGGGAAACCTCCTGGAATTACCATTATATCGCTATCCAGATTCACCTGACAAACCTGCATTACCTTCTCTCTCTTGCGATCAATAGGTATTCGCACGCTGTCACTAATCTCCCTTGCGGCGTTCCAGCTGCCTGCTCGCCGAAACCGGAAGTGAGTCACACTCGCTCAGTCGGAGCTACCGCTGAGACGCCACAACGCTCTGCCGCTCTGATCTTCAGTTCACGGTCTGTACTTACTACTTTATCAAACCGAAGGTATAATCTTTCCTACAAACTTTATGCTGGCTAAGTGTATATTTGTGAACTGCAAGTATCTTTCTGACATTTCTACCCTAGACTGTAACAAGCTGAATTACTTATCTGAGTGAGTGTGTGAAAACGGACTATAACTTATTTACTACTTATCCTGTTATATGCACTAATATATTCTATTTTTGCATTAATCTGATTTGCATCATTGAATTCACTGAACTAGTGTTTTCTGTATTCGCTTATCTTGTTGCTTTAAAAGGTTTATTTTTCATTAAAGATACAACCCAGAATCTCACCACATTACAGTAATTGCTCACAGATACTCTGCCTTAAGTTTAAGCTCCAACTTTTAGACAGAATTATCAAAGGAGCAACATTTTTACTATTTACTTGTTAGAAATAAAACATTTAAATATACAACATAACACGGAATGTGAAGATAAGCATCCTTTAGATCCACTGTAGTCATATATTGACCCTCCTGGATCATAGGCAGGATGGTACGAATAGTTTCCACCTTGAATGATGGAACTCTGAGGAATTTGTTTAAGATCTTTAGATCCAAAATTGATCTGAATGTTCCCTCTTTTTTGGGAACCACAAACAGATTTGAGTAAAAACCCTGTCCTTGTTCCTCTTTTGGAACTGGATGGATCACTCCCATAACTAGGAGGTCTCTTACACAGTGTAAGAATGCCTCTCTCTTTATCTGGTTTGCAGATAATTGTGAAAGGTGAAATCTCCCTATGGGGGGAGAAGCTTTGAAGTCCAGAAGATACCCCTGGGATATAATTTCCAACGCCCAGGGATCCTGAACATCTCTTGCCCATGCCTGGGCAAAGAGTGAAAGTCTGCCCCCCACTAGATCCGTTACCGGATAGGGGGCCGTTCCTTCATGCTGTCTTAGAGGCAGCAGCAGGTTTTTTAACCTGCTTACCTTTGTTCCAGGTCTGGTTTGGCCTCCAGAACGCCTTTGACTGAGCAACAGTTCCCTCTTGTCTTAGAGGAGGTTGATGCCGCACTTGCCTTGAAGTTTCGAAAGGCACGAAAATTAGACTGTTTGGCCCTGGATTTGGACCTGTCCTGAGGAAGGGCATGACCTTTTCCTCCAGTGATATCAGCAATAATTTCCTTCAAACCAGGCCCGAATAAGGTCTGCCCCTTGAAGGGAATGTTAAGTAGCTTAGATTTTGAAGTCACGTCAGCTGACCATGATTTAAGCCATAGCGCTCTGCGCGCCTGTATAGCAAAACCAGAATTCTTAGCCGTTAGTTTAGTCAAATGAACAATGGCATCAGAAACAAAAGAATTGGCTAGCTTAAGCGCCCTAAGTTTGCCAAGTATGTCATCCAATGTAAGGCCTCTTCCAGAGACTCAAACCAGAACGCCGCCGCAGCAGCAGTGACAGGTGCAATGCATGCAAGGGGCTGTAGGATAAAACCTTGTTGACAAAATATTTTCTTAAGGTAACCTTCTAATTGTTTATCCATTGGATCTGAAAAAGCACAACTGTCCTCGACAGGGATAGTAGTACGCTTTGCTAAAGTAGAAACTGCTCCCTCCACCTTAGGGACTGTCTGCCATAAGTCCCGTGTGGTGGCGTCTATAGGAAACATTTTTCTAAAAATAGGAGGGGGAGAGAACGGCACACCTGGTCTATACCATTCCTTATTAATAATTTCTGTAAACCTTTTAGGTATTGGAAAAACCTCAGTACACACCGGCACTGCAAAGTATTTATCCAGTCTACACAATTTCTCTGCCACTGCAATTGTGTCACAGTCATTCAGAGCAGCTAAAACCTCTTTAAGTAATACGCGGAGGTGTTCAAGCTTAAATTTAAAAGTAGAAATATCAGAATCAGGTATTCTCCCTGAATCAGAAACATCACCCACAGACTGAAGTTCTCCTTCCTCAGCTTCAGCATATTGTGAGGCAGTATCAGACATGGTTCTTAAAGCGTCAGTATGCTCTGCATTTCGTCTAACCCCAGAGCTATCTCGCTTACCTCTAAGTTCAGGTAGTCTGGCTAATACCGCTGACAGTGTATTATCCATGACTGCCGCCATGTCTTGTAAAGTAAACGCTATGGGTGCCCTTGATGTACTTGGCGCCATTTCAGCGTGAGTCCCTTGAGCGGGAGTCAAAGAATCTGACACGTGGGGAGAGTTAGTCGGCATAACTTCCCCCTCGCTAGATTCCTCTGGTGATAAATTTTTTAAAGACAGAATATGATCTTTATTGCTTAGAGTGAAGTCAGTACAATTGGTACACATTCTAAGAGGGGGTTCCACTATGGCCTTTAAACATAATGAACAAGGAGTTTTCTCTATGTCAGACATGTTTATACAGACTAGCAATGAGACTAGCAAGCTTGGAAAACACTTTAATTCAAGTTAACAAGCAATATAAAAAACGGTACTGTGCCTTTAAGAGAAACAAATTTTGTCAAAATTTGAAAAACAGTGAAAAAAGGCAGTTACACAAACGAAATTTTTACAGTGTATGTAATAGGCTAAAAGAGCATTGCACCCACTTGCAAATGGATGATTAACCCCTTAGTTCAAAAAACGGATAAAAAAAACGACATAGACGTTTTTTAACAGTCCCAGCAAAGTGCCACAGCTTTACTGTGGCTCCTACCTTCCCCAAAAAACGATTTTAGGCTCTTTAGAGATGTCCTGTAGCATTCAGGGGACTCCTGAGGAAAACTGGATGTCTCAGTCTGTAATTTTAACTGCGCAAAAAAAAACAGTGGAAAGCCTCAGGAAACTGTTTCTAGGCAACAATAAAGCCAGCCATGTGGAAAAAATTAGGCCCCAATAAGTTTTATCACCAAACATATATTAAAAACGATTAAACACGCCAGCAAACGTTTTATATAGCATATCTATAAGGGTATTACCCCTGAGAGTAAGCATGATACCAGTCGTTATTAAATCACTGTATTCAGGCTTAACTTACATTTATCAGGAATCAGCAGCATTTTCTAGCATTTCCAATCCTAGAAAAAATTATAACTGCACATACCTGATAGCAGAATAAACTGCACGCCATTCTCCCTCTGAAGTTACCTCTCTCCTCAGACATGTGTGAGAACAGCAATGGATCTTAGTTACAACCTGCTAAGATCATAGAAAACTCAGGCAGATTCTTCTTCTATCTCTGCCTGAGAAAAAATAGCACAACTCCAGTACTATTTAAAATAACAAACTTTTGATTGAAGAAAATAAACTATTTTTCACCACTCTCCTCTTACTACCTCCATGCGCGTTGAGAGTTGCAAGAGAATGACTGGGTATGGTAGTGAGGGGAGGAGCTATATAACAGCTTTGCTGTGGGTCCTCTTGCAACTTCCTGTTGGGAGTGAGAATATCCCACAAGTAATGGATGATGCGTGGACTGGATACACCTTACAAGAGAAAAGAACCTTCCAAGATAAAAAATTTAATGTCAACGGTATACTATGGGGCCTATCAAGGTTCGTACGGAGCTTGACGCACCGTGTTTCTGGCGAGCCTGCAGGTATGCAGATATGAGTCGGAACCTCCATGGTAATGATAGGGCATCTATCAATTCCGCCTGATGATCCCTTGATCTCAACCCGTACCTGAGTAGCTTGGTATTGAGGCGGGATGCCATGAGATCTATCTCCGACATCGCCCACTTGCTGCATATCGCTGCAAACGCCTCAGGGTGGAAAAACCATTCCTCTGGGTGAAAGTATTGCCTGCTGAGGAAGTCCGCTTCCCAGTTGTCCACATCCGGAAATGTGTATCGCTGACAGCGTACATCTGTGAGTCTTCGCCCACTCTAGTATCTGAAATACTTCTCTCATCGCCAAGGAACTTCTCGTTCTACCCTAATGATTGATGTAGGCAACCGAGGTTATATTGTCTGATTGGAATCTGATATACTGGGACAAACCCAGAAGAGGCCAAGCCTTCAAGGCACTGAAGATTGCCCGGAGTTCCAAAATATTGATCGGAAGGGAGGACTCCTCCTGAGTCCAGAGACCTTGTGCCTTCTTGGTACCACAAAAGACTCCCCAACGGAAAGGCTTGCGTCCGTAGTCACAATCTCCCAGGACGGACTCAAGAAGCACGTGCCTTGGGATAGATGATCTGGACAGAGCCACCAAGAGAGCAAGTCTCTCGACAAGTTGTCCAGCAGGATCTATTGAGACAGATCTGAATGGTCGCCTTTCTATTGTCTCAGCATGCATAGTTGTAAGGGTCTGAGATGGAATCTGGCAAAAGGAATGATGTCCATACAGGTCACCATGAGTCCAATCACCTCCATACACTGAGCTACTGAGGGTCTCAAGGAGGCCTGGAGGGCAAGACATGCAGAAGTTAGCTTGCAATGTCTCTGATCTGTGAGGAATATCCTCATGGATATGGAGTCTATTATTGTCCCCAGGAAGTTCACCCTTGTATTTGGAGTAAGAGAAGATTTTCCAACTTTATCTTCCATCCATGTGATCGAAGAAGATTGAGAAGGGGCTCTGAATGTTCTTCTGCTAGACGAAAAGATGGTGCCTGCACCAAGATATCGTCCAGGTGCAGGCGCTACTGCAATACCTTCTGTTCTGGCAATGACTAGAAGATCCCCCAGAATCTTCGAAAATATCCTTGGAGCAGTAGCTAGGCCAAATGAAAGAGCTATGAACTGAAAGTGCTGGTCCAGAAAGCCAAACCTCAGGAACTGAAAATGTTCCCTGTGTATTGGGATGTGAAGGTATGCATCCTTCAGGTCTATGGTGTTCATAAACTGTCCTTCCTGAACCAGAGGAAGGATTGACCGTATTGACTCCATCTTGAAAGAGGGAACACTCTTTATTACTTTAGATCCAGAATTGGACGAAAAGAAAATGTATGCTTACTTGATAAATGTATTTCTTTTTGACACAATGAGTCCACGGATCATCTTATTACTATTGGGAATATCACTCCTGCCCTGCAGGAGGCGGCAAAGAGCACCACAGCAAAGCTGTTAAATATCACCTCCCTTCCCTCCCACCCCGAAGGAGAGAAAGGAGGCAACAAAGTGCAGAGGTGTCTGAAGTTTATAACAAACCAACAACCTGTCTATAGAACAGGACGGGCCGTGAACTCATGACAAAAAATAAATAAATTTATCAGGTAAGCATACATTTTCTTTTCTTTTTAATGACATGATGAGTCCACGGATCATCTAATTACTATTGGGAATCAATACCCAAGCTAGAGTACACAGATAAGGAGGGACAAGACAGGGAACCTAAACGGAAGGCACCACTGCTTGAAGAACCTTTCTCCCAAAAGAAGCCTCAGTTGAGGCTAAAGTTTCAATTGGTAGAATTTAAAAAAATTGTGAAGAGAGGACCAAGTTGCAGCCTTGCAAATCTATTCCACAGAAGCTTAATTTTTAAATGCCCATGAGGAAGCAACAGCCCTCGTGGAATGAGCCATAACACTCTCTGGAGGACGCTGTCCAGCAGTTTTATAGGCAAAACAAATAATACTCTTCAGCCAAAAGAAAAGTCCGTGTGGGACCTTGCTTGTTGAAAGGATGGCGCCTGAACCAGGATGTCGTCCAGATAGGGGGCCACTGCAATGCCCCGTAATCGAAGCACCACCAACAGAGATACCAGAATCTTTGAGAAAATTCTGGGAGCTGTGGGAAGACCGAAAGGAAGAGCTACGAATTGGAAGTGTTTGTCTAGAAAAGCAAACCTTAGAAACTTGTGATGATCACTGTGAATGTGAACATGTAGGTACGCGTCCTTTAAATCCACCATTGTCATAAATTGACCCTCTTGGACCAAAGGGAGAATGGAACGAATAGTTTCCATCTTGAAGGACGGTACTCTGAGGAATTTGTTTAGACTCTTGAGATCCAAAATTGGTCTGAAGGTTCCCCCTCTTTTTTGGGAAACACGAACAGATTGGAATAAAATCCCAGACCGCGTTCCTGCATCGGAACAGGAACTATCACTCCCAGGTCGGAGAGGTCCCGTACACAATGTAAGAAAGCCTCTCTTTTTGTCTGGTCTACAGATAATCTTGAAAGCAGAAATCTGTCTCTGGGAGGAAAACTTTTGAACTCTTGTTTGTATCCCTGGGACACTATTTCTACTGCCCAGGGATCCTGAACATCTCGAACCCAAGCCTGAGCAAAGAAGGAAAGTCTGCCCCCTACAAGATCCGGTCCCGGATCGGGGGCATGCCCTTCATGCTGTCTTTGATTCATAGCAGGCTTCTTGGATTGTTTTCCTTTATTCCAAGACTGATTGGGTCTCCAGGAAGGTTAAGGCTGTTCCTGCTTGGAGGCGAAAGTGGAAAAATTTCCCTTGAAATTTCGAAAGGAACAAAAATTACTCTGATGTCCCTTTTGCTTGTTTCTCTTATCCTGAGAGAGAAGATGACCCTTTCCTCCTGTGATATAAGAGATTATTTCCATCAAGCCCAGTCCAAACAAGGTCTTCCCCTTGTAAGGAATCGCTAAAAGTTTAGACTTAGATGACACATCCGCAGAGCAAGGTTTTAACCATAAGGCTCTGAAGGCAAAAAAGGCAAAGCCTGAAATCTTTGCTCCCAGCTTGATAACCTGTAGGGAAGCATCAGTAATAAAAGAATTAGCCAATTTAAGGGCTTTTATCCTATCCTGAATCTCATCAAGGGGAGTGTCTCTCCTAATAGCATCAGACAACGCATCAAACCAATATGCCGCCGCTTGTGACGGTAGCAATGCACACTGCATGTTGCCATTGTAACTCCTGGTGTACGTACATCTTCTTGAGTATCCCCTCTAATTTTTTATCCATAGGATCCTTAAAGGCACAACTATCTATGGGTATAGTAGTTCTCTTGGCCAGAGTGGAAACTGCCCCTTCCACCTTGGGTACTGTTTGCCAAGACTCCTTGATAGAGTCTGCTATGGGAAACATCTTTTTAAATATTGGAGAAGGAGAAAAAGGAATACCCGGTCTCTCCCATTCCTTAGCAATGATCTCAGTAGCTCGATCTGGTACAGGAAAAACCTCCACCAAGGAAGGTACATCAAAATATTTCTTTAGCTTACTGGATTTCTTAGGATTAACTACGACCGTGGTGTTGCAGTCGTCCAATGTAGCTAAAACCTCCTTGAGTAACAGACGGAGGTGTTCTAGCTTAAACCTGAAAGATACAACTTCAGTATCAGCAAGAGGAATTCATATCCGCAGACCAAGACTTCAACCAGAGAGCCCAGGTTAGGAGCCCGGGTTAAGACCACAAAGTCAGAAGCCTTTGCTTAATGCGAATAATCTGCATACTCGTGTCACAGATGAAGGAGATAGCAATTCTCAGAGCCTTAATTCTCAACTGAATATCCTCGAGAGAAGTCTCCACCTCAATGAGCTCCGACAGAGTGTCGCACCAGTAGGTAGCTGCACCAGCAACCGTGGCTACAGCTGCCGCCGGTTGAAATAAAAACCCTGTATGTTGAAACATCTTCCTCAGAAAGGTTTCCATTACTTATCCATAGACTAAGAGGGATCTTCCTGTCTTCATAAACCCTGTCTAATTTAGGGATCTTAGGTTCCTTAGGGATTGTAGCCTCTGGAACCTCTAGCGCAGACAGAACCTCCTTTAATAAAAAAACGCAGATCCTCAGTTTTAAATCTAAAGGAGGGTTCCTCCGCTGAAGGAGATTTAGAAACTGAAGTCTCTGACTGAAGCTACAAAGGTTAACTCATTCTCGGATAGCTGGGACATAGTAGCAATATCCGACAAATATTTAGATGACTTTAAGTCAGGAGAACTATGTTTAACCTTTCTCTTGCGTTATTACCCCTAAACATCTGGCCTCCCACATCACTAACACTTAATAAATATATTAACCCCTAAACCTAACCCCACTAACTTTAATCTAATTAAAATAAATCTAAATAAAAATTACTATCATTACCCAATTCCTATTTAAAACTAAATACCTATAAAATTAACCCTAAGCTAGCTACAATATAACTAATAGTTACATTGTAGCTATCTTAGGTTTTAATTTTATTTCACAGTTAATTTTGTATTTATGCTAACTAGGTAGATTAGTTAGTAAATAGTTATTAACTATTTACTAACTACCTAGTTAAAATATATACAAATTTACCTGTAAAATAAAACCTAACCCGAGTTACACTAACACCTAACATTACACTAAAATTAAATAAATTACATTAATTAAATAAAATTAACTAAATTACAAAAAAATTAAACACTAAATTACACAAAATAAAAAAATATCAAATATTTAAACTAATTACACCTAATCTAATAGCCCTATCAAAATAAAAAAAAATAATAAATAAATAAAAAAGCCCTAGCTCACACTAAACTGCCAATAGCTCTTAAAAGGGCCTTTTGCGGGGCATTGCCCCAAAGAAATCAGCTCTTTTACCTGTACAAAAAATACAAACAACCCCCCAACAGTAAAACCCACCACCCACATAACCAACGCCCCCCCAAAAAAAAACTACCTAAAAAATCTAAGCTCCCCATTGCCCTGAAAAGGGCATTTGGATGGGCATTGCCCTTAAAAGGGCATTTAGCTCTTTTTCTGTGCCCAAAGTAACCAAAGCTAACAATAAAACCCACCCAATAAAACCTAACACTAACCCCCAAAGATCTACTTACAGTTTTTGAAGACAGGACATCCATCCTCATCAAGCCAGGAGAAGTCCTCATCGAAGCGGCAAGAAGTCCTCAACAAAGCCGGGAGAAGTCTTCATCCAAGCGGCAAGAAGTCGCCCTCTTCTATCTTCATCCTTCCGACACGGAGCGGCTCTATCTTCAAGACATCCGGCGCGGAGCATCCTCTTCTTTCGACTTCCTCTTGAAGAAAGAAGGTTCCTTTAAATGACGTCATCCAAGATGGCATCCCTTGAATTCCGATTGGCTGATAGAATTAAAGGGTAAAAAATCCTATTGGCTGATACAATCAGCCAATAGGATTGAGCTTCAATCTTATTGGTTGATCCAATCAGCCAAAAGGATTGAGCTTGCATTCTATTGGCTGTTCCAATCAGCCAATAGAATGCAAGCTCAATCATATTGGCTGACTGCATCAGCCAATCGGAATTCAATGGACACCATCTTGGATGATGTCATTTAAAGGAACCTTCATTCTTCAAGAGTCGTCGAAAGAAGAGGAAGCTCCGCGCCGGATGTTTTGAAGATGGAGCCGCTCCGCGTCGGAAAGATGAAGATAGAAGATGCCGTCTGGATGAAGACTTCTACCCGCCTTGAGGACGACTTCTTGCCGCTTGGATGAAGACTTCTCCTGGCTTCGTTGAGGACTTCTTGCTGCTTCGATGAGGACTTCTCCCGGCTTGATGAGGATGGATGTCCGGTCTTCAAAAACTGTAAGTGGATCTTCGGGGGTTAGTGTTCTGTTTTATTAAGGGTTTATTGGTGGGTTTTATTTTTAGCTTAGGGACTTTGGGCACAGAAAAAGTTATATGCACTTTTCAGGGCAATGGGGGGCTTAGGGTTTTTAGGTAGGCCCTTTTAGGGCTATTGGCAGTTTAGTGTAGGCTAGGGTTTTTTTATTTGGGGGGGGGGGATTATTTTGTTAGGGCTATTAGATTAAGTGTAATTAGTTTACATATTTGATAATTTCTTTTTTATTTTGTGTAATTTAGTGTTTTTTTTTTGTAATTTAGTTAATTGTATTTAATTAATTTAATTTTAGTGTAATGTTAGGTGTTAGTGTGAGGCAGGTTAGGTTTTATTTTACAGGTAAATTTGTATTTATTTTAACAAGGTAGTTAGTAAATAGTTAATAACTATTTACTAACTAATCTACCTAGTTAAAATAAATACAAACTTAGCTGTGAAATAAAAATAAAACCTAAGATAGTTACAATGTAACAATTAGTTAGATTGTAGCTAGCTTAAAGGGACACTGTACCCAAAAATTTTCTTTCATGATTCAGATTGAGCATGCAATTTTAAGCAACTTTCTAATTTACTACTATTATCAATTTTTCTTCGTTCTCTTGCTATCATTATTTGAAAAAGAAGGCATCTAAGCTTTTTTTTGGTTTCAGTACTCTGAACAGCAATTTTTTTATTGGTGGATGAATTTATCCACCAATCAGCAAGGACAACCCAGGTTGTTCATCAAAAATGGGCCGGCATCTAAACTTACATTCTTGCATTTCAAATAAAGATACCAAGAGAATAAAGAAAATTTGATAATAGGAGTAAATTAGAAAGTTGCTTAAAATGTCATGCTCGATCTGAATCACGAAAGAAAATTTTTGTGTAGTGTCCCTTTAAGGTTTATTTTATAGGTAAGTATTTAGTTTTGAATAGGAATTATTTAGGTAATGATAGTAATTTTTATTTAGATGTACTTTAATTATATTAAAGTTAGGGCTGTTAGGGTTAGACTTAGGGTTAGGTTTAGGGGTTAATATATTAATTTAGTGTTAGTGATGTGGGAGGCCAGAGGTTTAGGGGTTAATAACTTTAGTATAGTGGTGGCGACGTTGGGGGCGGCAGATAAGGAGTTTGGGGGCGGCAGATTAGGGGTTAATAACTGTATGTAGGTGACGGCAATATCGGGGGCGGCAGATTAGGGGTGTTTAGACTCAGGGTTTATGTTAGATGTAAACATAAATTTTCTTTCCCCATAGGAATCAATGGGGCTGCGTTACGGAGCTTTACGCTCCGTTATTGCAGGTGTTAGGCTTTTTTTAAGTCGGCTCTCCCCATTGATGTCTATGGGGAAATCGTGCACAAGCACGTAAAACCAGCTTAAAGCAGCGCTGGTATTTGTGTGCGGTATGGAGCTCAACGCAACCATATTGACCGTTAATGCAGGTTTTTGGAAAACCTGTAATAGCAGCGCTATTAAAGGTGAGCGGTGGAAATAACTTGCAAGTTATTACCGAGCCGCTCATAACGCAAAACTCGTAATCTGGCCATTTGTTTTTAAATAAAAGAAGAAAAATATGTTTCAATAAGAAGCAATCCAGTTGGCGAAATGGTACACTTACTAAGTAGAGAGCTCTTCTCCCTTCAAGGGACAGTCTACGTGAAAATTAGTATTGTTATGCAGTTTTGCATAACCAACACTGTTACATTTATATACTTTTTACCTCTATGATTTTTACAAGCTTGCATTTTAACCAATTAGTGCTGGTTCATGTATAACCATTATCATTCTACATGGGAGAGAGCATAAATATGGCACACATGAACTAGCACTGTCTGGCTGTATTGGAAGATTGTAAAAATCACTGAGATAAGGGGAGGCTGCAGGGGCTTAGAAACAGGCAATCTTAGAGGTTATAAAGTATATTAATATAACAATGTTGGTTATGAAAAGCAGGGGAATGGTATACTTTTAAACAATAACAATTTTCTAGTAGACTGTCCCTTTAACACCAGTTCACATGTTATTTCTCTATCATCTATAAGTCCTGAATCATAAACCGAAAGAGTTATTTCTCTTTTTCTGATCATGTGGGACCTCTTCAACACACACAACAAAAACAAAATGTATGCTTACCTGATAAATTAATGTCTTTCATGAGAGTCCACAAGTCATCACATGTGTGAAAAGATACCCCAACACATAACTCCCTCCCACTTCCCATAATCCTCAGGCATACATATAGCCAAGCAGAAGGCAGAAATAGGAAAAAGCATAAGAGATAAAGCAGGGCAAAAAAAAAAAAAAAAAGTACAACACAAGTACTGCCACCACCTGAACAAAAAGAAAGGGCTGGTTTTGTGGAATCTCGCCATCATGAAAAGGAATTAATTTGTCAGGAAAGCATACATTTTGTTTTCTTTCAGATGGTGAGAGTTCATGAGTCATCACGTGTAGAAATCTATACCCAACCAGTGAAGTCCACAAAAACATAAATTATGCTTACCTGATAATTTTATTTCCATGGAGGGGAGGGGAGTCCACGGCTTCATTCATTACTTGTGGAAATGAAAAACCTGGCCACCAGGAGGAGGCAAAGATGACCCAACCAAAGGCTTAGATACCCCCCCCACCTCCCTCAGTCATTCTGCCGAGGGAACAAGGAACAATAGTAGAAATACCAGGGTATAAATGGTGCCAGAAGAACAAAAACTAAATATAGGTCCGTCCACCGGAGCAACGGGCGGGAGCCGTGGACTCTTCTCCCCTTGATGGAAATAAAATTAACAGGTAAGCATAATTGATGTTTTCCATCTAAAGGGGAGGAGAGTCCACGGTTTCATTTATTATTTGTGCGAATAAATACCCAAGCTCTAGAGGATACTGAATGAAAAAACGGGAGGGCAAAAGAAGGCGGACCCTAATCTGAGGGCACCACAGCCTGCAAAACCTTTCTCCCAAAAACTGCTTCCGCCGCAGCAAAAACGCCAAATTTGTAAAACCTTGTAAAGGTATGTAAGGAGGACCAGGTAGCCGCCTTACAAATCTGCTCCATAGAGGCCTCAAGAAGAAGCAGCTCTAGTCGAATGAGCCGTGATCCTCTGAGGAGGCTTATGTCCCACTGTCTCATAGGCTAAGCGAATCATGCTCCTCAACCAAAAGGACAAAGAAGTTGAAGAGGCTTTCTGCCCCTTGCGTTTCCCTGCATACACCACAAAAAGAGATGTAGATTGTCTGAAATCCTTTGTAGCCTGAAGATAAAACTTCAAGGCTCGAACCACGTCCAAATTATGAAGTAACCTCTCCTTAGGAGAAAAGGGGTAAGGGCACAAAGAAGGAACTACTATTTCCCGATTGATGTTATGGTTAGACACAACTTTAGGAAGAAATCCCAAGCCAGTGTGCAGAACAGCCTTAGCAGCGTGAAAGACCAAATAAGGAGGCTCAAACTGCAAGGCCGCCAACTCAGAGACTCTGCGAGCCGATGCAACAGCCAACAGAAAGAGAACCTTTCAGGAAAGAATTTTAATGTCAATAGAGTGCATAGGTCCAAACGGAACCCTCTGCTGTACCCTAAGAACCAAGTTCAATCTCCAGGGAGGAGCGGACTGTCTAAAAACAGGCCTGATTCTAGACAGAGCCTGAACAAAAGACCGAATATCAGGAAGCTCAGCGAGCCTATTGTGCAACAGATAATGCCAAAATCTGTTCTTTCAATGAACTGGCGGCAAGTACCTTCTCCAAACCATCCCGGAGAAAGGACAGAATCCTGGATACCTTAACCTTGTGCCAAGGATATCCATGCTTCTCACACCAGGACAAGTCCTCCACACCTTATGATAGATGCGACAAGTGACCGGCTTCCTAGTCTGAACGAGAGTATCAATCACTCTCTCAGAAAAGCCTCTCTTGGCCAAGACCAAGCGTTCAATCTCCACGCAGTCAGCCTCAGAGAATCTAGATTTTGATGTTGAAAGGGACCCTGTACAAACAGATCCCTGCGACAGGGTAACCTCCATGGAGGAGAAGAAGACATCCCCACCAGATCCGCAAACCACGTCCTTCAAGGCCATGATGGAGCAATCAGAATAGCCGAAGCTTGCTCTTGCTTGATGCGGGCCACTACAGGAGGTAGAAGTGGCAACGGTGGAAAAATGTAAACTAGGTTGAACCCACAAGGCATCGCTAAAGCATCTATCAGCTCTGCCTGGGGATCCGTGGACCGCAACCCGTATCTGGGTAGCTTGCAATGGAGTCTGGACGCCATGAGGCCCATCTCGGGCGTCCATCTGAGACAAATCTCTGCAAACACCTCGGGATGAAGAGACCATTCCCCCGGTGGAAGGATTGCCTGCTGTCCACACCCGGAATGTGGATTACTGAGAGCGAACAGTTGTGGGACTCTGCCCATTCCAATATCCGAGAAACCTCCCTCACTGCCAGAGAGCAATGTAAGCCACCGAGGTAATGTTGTCTGTCTGAATCCGATGAAGCTGAACGACCCCAGTAGAGGCCACGCCTTCAGAGCATTGTAGATCACTCGAAGTTCCAGAAATTCCAGACTCGCGTCCGTGGTCACAATCTCCCAGGACGGTCTCAAGAAGAATGTCCCTTGGGGCAGTTGTTCCGGATGGATCCACCAAGAGAAAAATGTTGGGATAGGTCTGTATGATCGCCATTCCACTGTCTCAACATGCATAACTGAAGAGGAGGTCTGAGGTGGAACCTGGAGAATGAAATTACATTGATGCTGGACACCATGAGCCCAATCACCTCCATACTCAGACACCAAGGGACTGGAGTAGGACTGAAGGGCAAGACAGGCAGACGCAATCTTCCTGCGTCGCTGATCTGTGAGAAATATCCTCATGGATATAGAATCTATTATCGTTCCCAGGAACTCCACCCTGTTGCTAGGAATCAGGGGGCTCTTTCCTGAGTTTATCTTCCAACTGTGGGATTGGAGAAAAGGAAGAAGAGCCCTTGAGTGATCCTCTGCGAGACTGAATGACAGCGCCTGAACTAGTATGTCATCCAGATAGGGCGCCACAGCAATGCCTCTGGATCTGGCCACTGCAAGTAGCACCCCCAGAAACTTTGTGAAGACTCTCTGGGCCGTCGCCAGACCAAAAGGAAGGGCCCCAAACTGGAAATGTTGGTCCAGAAACGCAAATCTCAGGGACCTGAAGTGATCCCTGTGGATTGGCACATCCTTCAAGTCTATTGTTGTCATGAACTGACCCTCTTGAACTAGTGTCAGAATAGATCTGATAGTTTCCATTTTGAACGATGGAACAGCCAGAAATTTGTTGAAACATTTTAGGTCTAGAATCAGGCGGAACGTGCCCTCCTTCTTTGGGACCACGAAAAGTTTTGAATAGTACCCTAGACCCCTTTCTGCTGGGGATACTGGTACAATTACTCCGAGGGAAGAGAGATCCCTCACACATTCTAGAAAGGCGTCTCTCTTTTCTGGTCTGGAAGACAGCTTTGAAAGGAGAAATCTTCCCCTGGGCGGATGAGATCTGAACCCTATCCTGTATTTTTGGGCGATAACCTCCAGAACCCAAGGGTCCTGAATGTCCTGCAGTCAGGCTTCTGAGAAGAGAGATACGCTGCCCCCTACTTGGTCCGGAGACCCGTCGGGGCCACCCCTTCATGCCGACTTTGTTTCAGCGGGCTTCTTGTTCTGCTTGGACTTATTCCAAGACTGAGCTGGCTTCCAAGTGCCCTTGGACTGATCTGCTCAAGGCCTTAATTCTCTCCTGTATCTCGTCGAGGGGAGTCTCCCTCTCGACCATGTCAGACAGAGCTTTGCACCAATGTCGCAGCTCCAGCAGCTCCCGCCACTACCGGCTGAAAAACAAACCCCGTATGTTGAAACATTTTTCTTAAAATGTTCTCTAACTTTTTATCCATGGGCTCTTTAAACGACAAACTATCCTAAAGAGGAATCAGCGTCCACTTTGCGAGCGTAGAAATAGCACTATCCACCTTAGGGACAGTCCCCCATAGCTCGAGCTGAGAATCCGGGAGAGGGAACAGCTTCTTAAAAGAAGAAGGGGAAAAGGAAGAACCTAATCCCTCCCATTCATTCTTAATAATGTTAGCCATTTTAACAGGAACCGGGAAGTTCTGAGGCACCACCCTGTCCTCATATGCTTTATCAAGCTTAGGAATCGAAGGTTCCTCCGGTAGTTTCGGTTCTGGAACCTCGAGGGTAGCAAGCACTTGCTTCAGCAAAAATTTTCCATCCTAAACCTAAAGTCAGGCTCCTCTGCAGTCGGAGCTTTAGATGACATAGACTCCGACCAAGAAGGAAGTCCTCCGAAGAGTTGGAGTCGTCCTCATCAGCGGATAATCTTTCCGAAATTTCCGGAAATTAAACTAAAAGTCAACCCATTGCCAGAGCCTCATCTCACACATATAGTAGCAATGACACAATAAACAATATCATGTACAACCCCCCCTGTTCAATAATCCCCCTACCAGGGATATTAACACTTGATTCTATAAAGATAAAAGGTATCACACTGTGACCCTGTCTTCTGCATTCTCATTACGTGTATAATTAATAAAACGATCTTACCAGAATCTATGCCGTGGAACAGGAACATGGCCTCTCAAGTGTGAAAGCGTAGTAGCATCGTTCCTGACATGAACTTGAGTGAGGAAAGCAAGTAATGAACGAAGCCGTGGACTCTCCTCCCCTTTAGATGGAAATCAACATTAAATGGATGGCACTATGGCCCGGCAGAACTTTCCTGCCAAAAGCAGCCTCAGAAGAAGAATACACATCAAAAGGATAAAAAAAAAGAGATGATAGAAAGAAACAAAAAGAGAAGAAAGTCTGAAATCTTTTGTGGCTTCCACATAATATTTGAGAGCTCTTACAACATCCAGATTGTGAAGAAGTCACTCCTTAAGAGCTGGACAAAAAAAAGAAGGAACCACAATTTCCGGATTAATAGTATCCATAGATACCACCTTTTGAAGAAAGGATTAACCAGTGCAAAGAGCAGCCTTATCTTAATGAAAAATCAGAAAAGGAGGTTTGCATGACAAAGCTGAAAGCAGAAAAAAACCTTCTTGCAGAAAAAATAGTCAGAAGAAAAAGAACCTTCCAGGTAAAAAAAGCCGAAGGTCTAAATCCTTCATAGATTCAGAAGAAGCAGATTGAAGAACCCTGAAAACCAGATTAGGATTTCAAGGGGGAGCAACCAGACTAATATGGTTTAATTCTGATTAAAACCTGAACAAAGGTCTGAAAATCTTGAATTTTAGCAATTTACTTATGGAACAATACAGAGAGATCTGAAATGTGACCCTTCAGAGAACTGTCTGACAAACCCTTATTCAAACCCTCCTGCAGGACCTCAATAACTCCAGTGGTAACCTTTATGAGCACACCAAGCAAAGAAGGTTTTCCAGACTTTAGTATTAATATGCCTGGTAACAGGTTTCCTAACCTGAATTAAGGTTTTAATAACCTTGCCAGAAAAACCCCTCTGAGACAACACTAAGTGTTTAATTGCTATGCCATCAAACTCAGAGTTTTGAGATCCTGATAAAAGAAAGGACTTTAAGAAAATAGATCCCTTCTTCAAGGAAGCCTCCAAGGTGGACACAAGAACATTTGAACTAAATCAGAAAAACAAATCATGCAAGGCCATGCTGGAGCAATCAGAATTGCTTAAGCTTGTTCCTACTTGATTCTGGCTGTCACTCTGGATAGCAACATAAACGGAGAAAATATGTAAATACGGTTCAACGACTAGGGAACCACTAGAGTATCTATCATGCTTGCCCAAGGGTTACCGAGACCTGGCAAACTACTGGGGAAGCTTGTAATTCAAACAAGAGACAATGGTATATATCTCTGGCAGACCCCAATGTCTTACGATCTGGTTGAAAACTTCCTGATTTAACGGCCACTCTCCTGGGTGAAAACACTGACGCAAGTCTGTCTCCCAATTGTTCACACCCAGAATGTGGATGGCAGAAATCTTAAAATTATAACATTCTGCCCAACTGATGATCTGGGACACTTCCCTCATTACTATGTAACTATTAGTTCCGAAGATGTAAGCCACTGCTGTGATGTTGTCTAACTGTAAATGAAGGAAAAAAAAGATTATTGTCTAAAGTCAGGCCAACTCTAGAGAGCCCAGAAGATTGCAGAGAGTTTTAGAATATTTTTGGGTAACTTCGCCTCCTGAGGAGACCACACGTCTGCGCTCTCCAAGACCCCCAGATTGCACCCAACCTAACAGACTGGCATATGTGGAAATTACAACTTATACTGGCTGAAGAAAAAAGGCATCCTGAACCAAGGAATGGTGAGTCTCCCAAGTTAGGGACTGTGTTGTCCTTTTATCTAACAGGATTCTCTGAGACAGACCCTTGTGGTCCCTGTTCCATTGATGCAACATCTTCAACTGGAGGGACCAAAGATGATATCTGGCAAATGTAATTGCATCTGAGGCAGCCACCATAAGACCCACAATTTCTATGCATTGAGCAACATAATGGAAATGTTGAAGAAGAGTACAGGACTGTTGTAGCTTTAGTCAGCACTGGTCTGTCAGAGACAAATGCATAGTTACTAATGCGTGGAAACACAGGAGTCAGATGATCCGGGACACTTTCAGGAACTCTTTTGAAAATTTATTTTCCAACCATGGCTTTGAAGCAACTGAAGAACTATCGGATTAAGAAACACAGTCAGATGAAAAGAGAATGCATGAACCAAAATGTTAGCCAAGTAAGGAACTACAGAGATTCATTGAGCCCAAACCACAAATAACAGAGCTCCAAGTAACTCTGTAAACACTCTGGATGCTCTAGCCAGACAGAAAGGAAAGCCACAAATTGAAAATGCCTGTCTAGAAAAGCAAATATCAGGAACCCGACATGATCACTGTGAATAGGGATATGTAAATAAGCATCTTTTAAATCTATGCTAGACATAAATTGACCCTCCTGCACTAAAGAAAAAAAAGTGTGAATTGTCTCCACCTTGAAAGTAGGAACTTTCAGGGATTTATTTATAATATTGACATCCAAAACAGGCCAAAAAGAACCCTCTTTCTTTGGTACTAAAAATAGATTTATATTGGAACTTGAGCAATAAATAAATTGATTACAGATCTCTTAAACAAGCCAAATGTTTGAGCCTTTAAAGGATCTCAAGGAAAACTCAAGAAAGAATCTTCCTCAAGGAGGCTTTAAATTAAAACATATTAAATGTTGAAATGTTATAATAATGTTCTCATACTGAAATGTAATGACATATTTGTAAACATAAAAAAATGCAAATAAAAATAATTTCAAAATAAATTAAAGCTTATTTGATACCACCTAGAAATGATTTCCAAAACGGGGATCTTGATGAGATTTCTCCCAAGCCTCCCAAAAGAGACTCAATCTACCCTCACCAGAGACTGGATTAGCATGAGGGCTATACCTTCTTGCAGACTTTGAGCCTGGGGTAGATTTCTTGGTCTGTTTATTTTCAGACCAAGAAAATTTGGAGTAACCAGAACTCTGGGCAGAGGTGGAAGTTTTCTGATTCTTAGATTGCCAAATTAAACAAAAATGTCCTGCAGAATTAAGTTTACCCTTAGATTTGTTTATCTTGGAGCAGAAAAACTCCCTTTAATCCCAGTGACTGTAGCAATAATAGCATTCAGTCCTAGCCCAAACAGAGATATACCCTAAAAGGGAAAAGCATGTAGGCTGCATTTAGAAACCATTTCAGCAGACCAAGATTTAAGCCATAGAGCTATAGCAGCATTTTTAGCATTAATGCGAGTCATTTCCACCGCTACATCACAAATAAAGCCATTTGCTGTTCTCAGAAGATTAATGTGATCCTGAAGCTTATCCAGAGTAGTTTCCCCAGAAAAAAAATTCTCAAAAGGTTGTCAGAACAAACAGCAGTAGCAACAGCAGCCACACAGGCAACACTGGTAGCAGGCCTATACATAAAACCTGCAAGCAGAAAAGATTGTCTATGAAAACCCTTAAAAGGACAGTCTAGGCCAAAATAAACTTTCATGATTCAGATAGAACATGTCATTTTAAACAATTTTCCAATTTACTTTTATCACCAATGTTGCTTTGTTCTCTTGGTATTCTTAGTTGAAAGCTTAAACTAGAAGGTTCATATGCTAATTTCTTAGACCTTGAAGGCCACCTCTCCTCAGAATGCATTTTAACAGTTTTTCACCACTAGAGGGTGTTAGTTCATGTATTTCATATAGATAATACTGAGCTCGTGAAGTTATCTGGGAGCAGGCACTGATTGGCTAAACTGCAAGTCTGTCAAAAGAACTGAAATAAAGGGGCAGTTTGCAGAGGCTTAGATACAAGATAATCACAGAGGTTAAAAGTATATTATTATAACTGTGTTGGTTATGCAAAACTGGGGAATGGGTAATAAAGGGATTATCTATCTTTTAAAACAATAAAAATTCCGGTGTAGACAGTGCCTTTAAGTTTTCTATCTTAAGGATACTAAAAAAAAAAAAAAAAAAAGGAACTATCCTTCAAGGACGAGTGGAAATAGCTGCATTCACCTTAGGAATAGTTTCTCAAATCTTCATATTAGAAGAATGTAGAAGAGGGTGAGAGTCCAGCACTACAAGCACAAAGCACTGTGCCTGCTGCAGGGATAGAAACAAATCCCAGCAAAATCTAAAAGGAGGTACAGGGAGCAGCTGCACCAGTGCAATAAATATTGATTTTATTTAGGACAAGAGAATAAAAAACACAACGTTTCGGGGCTCACCCTTTATTAATGTGCATATTAGAAGAAGGGAGAGGAAATAGATATAAATTTAGCAGACCAACCAAAAGGAATAGCTGGCTTCTGCCATTCCTTAAAATTGAGCACGGGAAAAAATGGTGTCTACTGGCTGCTTAACTGTAGCAGGAAAATCCTAAAGAAATTAAAATGTCCCATAACATAGCATGAATATGCTAAAGCCTGAAATGAAAGGACACATCCTCTGCCACAGTTACCATATAGCCATTTTACGGACACGGACAGTATTTTTAACTCAGCATGGGTCCTGAGAATCAGGAAGACTATCCTCAGAAGAAGTCATAAACACCCCTATAATTAATAGGTAAGTGGTTAATTAATAGCAGAGTTAATATACTCAAATTTCTGAGAAAGTTCAGATGAACCCCCCTCCTTGGAGCAAGTTTGAAATAAACTCAGCACATAAGGTACATAGCTGAACATGAGAACATGTCTGAGAATCTTAACAAAGCAATCAATTAAAGTATCAGTGGATCTCACTTCTAAAGGATCAGCTGACAGACCAGAGACCTGTGCTGCACCAGTTTGCTCCTTAGTAACAGTGAGGAAGTAGCTTACGTATCAGAGATAGACTGAAGCAAATAAGCATTAAAAACACACAGTTAATTAACGCCAAAGGGAAGAAAAAACAAAAATGGCACAATGTAAAACTGGATAATTCCTGGAAAGGGAAAACAATAACCAAATAATAAAGTACTGTCAAATAAAATATGTAATAACTGTAAAAAAATAACAGTAAAGGCTACATAAGAAATAACACAGCAAACAAAGCTCTGATATGGTCAGGGTACCTCACCCCTTCCATTAGTCCTGAAAGCTTCTCCCCACATGCTAAGTGGATTACAGCAGCACAGGAACAGGAAAGGCTTATAACAAGAAGGCGTGCTAAAATGCTTAACCTGTGCTACTGGTGAGTGCTAAAACTGAAGAAAATATTTTAAAAACTGCCCAAAAATGATAAAACACTGTTTATAAAAGGTGTACGGTGTATAACTATATGTCCCCAGTTTATGTGTACATGTTTATACTAATAGCCAGCGGACTACGAAAGATGCAAAGTCCACGGCTTCATCCTTACTTGTGGGATATTCTCTTCCCCTACAGGAAATGGCAAAGAGAGCACTGTCCATATAGCCCCCCCGTCATTCAACCGACGGTTAGGAGAAAAAGGAGAAACTATAGGGTGCCGTGATGACTGTAGTGTACAGAAATAAAATTTTTAAACCCGACTAAAAGCCAGAGCGGGCCGTGGACCGGACACACCGTAGGAGAAAGAAATTTATCAGGTAAACATAAATTCTGTTTTCTCCTACATTGGTGTGTCCGGTCCACGGCTTCATTCTTACTTGTGGGAACCAATACCAAAGCGTTAGGACACAGATGAAGGGAGGGAACAAGTCAGGTAACCTAAACGGAAGGCACCACAGCTTGCAAAACCTTTCTCCCAAAAACAGCCTCCGAAGAAGCAAAAGTATTGAATTTGTAAAATTTGGCAAAAGTATGCAGAGAAGACCAAGTCGCTGCCTTACAGATCTGATCAACAGAAGCCTCGTTCTTGAAGGCCCATGTGGAAGCCACAGCTCTAGTAGAGTGAGCTGTAATTCGTTCAGGAGGCTGCCGTCTGGCAGTCTCATAAGCCAATCGGATGATGCTTTTCAGCCAAAAGGAAAGAGAGGTAGCAGTAGCTTTCTGCCCTCTCCTCTTACCAGAATAAACGACAAACAAGGATGATGTCTGTCTGAAATCCTTTGTTGCTTCTAAATAGAATTTTAAAGCACGGACCACATCTAGGTTGTGTAACAAACGTTCCTTCTTCGAAACTGGATTCGGACACAGAGAAGGAACAACTATTTCCTGGTTAATATTCCTGTTGGAAACCACTTTTGGAAGAAAACCAGGCTTGGTACGTAAAACTACCTTATCTGTATGGAATACCAGATAGGGAGAAGTACACTGCAAAGCAGACAATTCAGAAACTCTTCTAGCAGAAGAAATAGCAACCAAAAACAGAACTTTCCAAGATAGTAACTTAATATCTATGGAATGTAAGGGTTCAAACGGAACCCCTTGAAGAACTGAAAGAACTAAGTTTAGACTCCATGGAGGAGTCATAGGTCTGTAGACAGGCTTGATTCTGACTAACGCCTGTACATCTGGCACGGCTGCCAGACGTTTGTGCAACAAAACAGACAGAGCAGATATCTGTCCTTTTAGAGAACTAGCTGACAAACCTTTATCCAACCCCTCTTGGAGAAAGGAAAGAATCCTAGGAATTTTAATTTTACTCCAAGAGAATCCCTTGGATTCACACCAACGGATATATTTTTGCCATATCTTATGGTAAATTTTCCTAGTCACAGGTTTTCTGGCTTGAACCAGAGTATCTATAACTGAATCTGAAAACCCACGCTTAGATGGAATCAAGCGTTCAATTTCCAAGCAGTCAGATGCAGAGAGACTAGATTTGGATGTTCGAATGGACCTTGTACTAGAAAATCCTGTCTCAAAGGTAGCTTCCATGGTGGAGCCGATGACATATTCACCAGGTCTGCATACCAAGTCCTGCGTGGCCATGCAGGAGCAATTAGAATCACCGAGGCCTTCTCCTGTTTGATCCTGGCTACAAGCCTGGGAAGGAGAGGGAACGGTGGAAACACATAAGCTAGATTGAACGACCAAGGCGCCACCAATGCATCCACTAGCGTCGCCTTGGGATCCCTGGATCTGGACCCGTAGCGAGGAACCTTGGAGTTCTGACGAGACGCCATCAGATCCATATCTGGAATGCCCCATAGTTGAGTTAACTGGGCAAAGACCTCCGGGTGGAGTTCCCACTCCCCCAGATGGAAAGTCTGACGACTCAATTAATCCGCCTCCCAGTTGTCTACTCCTGGGATGTGAATTGCAGATAGATGGCAGGAGTGATCCTCCACCCATTTGATAATCTTGGATACCTCTCTCATCGCCAAGGAACTCTTTGTTCCCCCCTGATGATTGATGTACGCTACAGTCGTCATGTTGTCCGACTGAAATCTTATGAATCTGGCCTTCGCTAGTTGAGGCCAAGCCAGGAGTGCATTGAATATCGCTCTCAGTTCCAAAATGTTTATCGGGAGAAGAGACACTTCCCGAGACCATAGACCCTGAGCTTTCAGGGAGTCCCAGACCGCGCCCTAGCCTAAGAGACTGGCGTCGGTCGTGACAATGACCCACTCTGGTCTGCGGAAACTCATTCCCTGAGACAGGTGATCCTGAGTCAACCACCAGCGGAGAGAGTCTCTGGTTACCTGGTCTACTTGAATCTGGGGAGACAAGTCTGCATAATCCCCATTCCACTGTTTGAGCATGCACAGTTGCAATGGTCTTAGATGAATTCGAGCAAAAGGAACCACGTCCATTGCTGCAACCATTAATCCTATTACCTCCATGCACTGAGCTATGGAAGGCTGAGGAATAGATTGAAGAACTTGACAAGCGTTTAGAAGCTTCAACTTTCTGACCTCTGTCAGAAAAATCTTCATTTCTACAGAATCTATTATTGTTCCCAGAAAAGGAACCCTTGTGGACGGGGACAGGGAACTCTTTTCTATGTTCACCTTCCACCCGTGAGACCTGAGAAAGGCTAAAACAATGTCTGTATGAGCCCTTGCTTTGGAAAGGGACGACGCTTGGATTAGAATGTCGTCTAGGTAAGGTGCTACAGCAATGCCCCTCGGCCTTAGAACAGCTAGAAGGGACCCTAGCACCTTTGTGAAAATTCTGGGAGCAGTGGCTAAACCGAATGGAAGAGCCACGAACTGGTAATGTTTGTCCAGAAAGGCGAACCTCAGGAACTGATGATGATCTTTGTGGATAGGAATATGCAGGTACGCATCCTTTAAGTCCACGGTAGTCATATATTGACCCTCCTGGATTGTTGGTAAAATCGTCCGAATGGTTTCCATTTTGAATGATGGAACTTTGAGGAATTTGTTTCGCATTTTTAAATCCAGAATTGGTCTGAAAGTTCCTTCTTTTTTGGGAACTACAAACAGGTTTGAGTAAAAACCCAGACCTTGTTCCGCTGTTGGAACTGGGTGAATCACTCCCATCTTTAATAGGTCTCCTACGCAATGTAAGAATGCCTGTCTCTTTATCTGGTCTGAAGATAAGACATGTGGAACCTTCCCCTTGGAGGAAGTTCCTTGAACTCTAGAAGATACCCCTGAGAGACTATTTCTAGTGCCCAGGCATCCAGAACATCTCTTGCCCAAGCCTGAGCAAAGAGAGAAAGTCTGCCCCCTACTAGATCCGGTCCTGGATCGGGGGCTACCCCTTCATGCTGTCTTGGTAGCAGCAGCAGGCTTCTTGGCCTGTTTACCCTTGTTCCAGCCTTGCAATGGTTTCCATGCTGGTTTAGGCTGGGAAGTGTTACCCTCTTGTCTAGAGGCTGCAGAGTTAGGAGCTGGTCCGTTCCTGAAATTGTGAAAGGAACGAAAATTAGATTTGTTCTTAGCCTTGAAAGGCCTATCCTGTGGGAGGGCATGGCCCTTTCCCCCAGTGATATCTGAAATAATCTCCTTCAATTCTGGCCCGAAAAGGGTCTTACCTTTGAAAGGAATATTAAGCAATTTTGTTTTGGACGACACATCCGCCGGCCAAGATTTTAGCCAAAGCGCCCTGCGCGCCACTATTGCAAAACCTGAATTTTTCGCCGCTAATTTTGCCAATTGAAAAGCGGCATCCAAAATAAAGGAATTAGCCAACTTTAGTACGTGAATTCTGTCCATGACTTCATCATATGGAGTCTCCTTTTGGAGCGAATTTTCTAGTTCCTCGAACCAAAAAGACGCCGCCGTGGTGACAGGAATAATGCACGAAATTGGTTGAATAAGGAAACCTTGCTGAACAAAAATCTTTTTAAGCAATCCTTCCAATTTTTTATCCATAGGATCTTTGAAAGCGCAACTGTCCTCAATAGGAATAGTTGTGCGCTTGGCTAACGTTGAAACTGCCCCCTCTACCTTAGAGACCGTTTGCTATACATCCCTTCTGGGGTTGACAATGGGGAACATTTTCTTAAATATAGGAGGGGGAACAAAAGGTACACCTGGCTTCTCCCACTCCTTAGTCACTATGTCCGCCACCCTCTTGGGTATCGGAAAAGCATCAGCGTGCACAGGGACCTCTAAGAATTTGTCCATTTTGCACAACTTCTCTGGAATCACCAAAGAGTCACAATCATCAAGAGTAGCTAGCACCTCCTTAAGTAGGGCGCGGAGATGTTCTAGCTTAAATTTAAATGCCACGATATCAGGTTCTGCCTGCTGAGAAATTTTTCCTGAATCAGAAATTTCTCCCTCAGACAGACCCTCCCTCACTGCCAAATCAGATTGATGTGAGGGTATAACAGATAAATTATCGTCGGCGCCAACTTGCTCATCCTCTGTATTTAAAACTGAGCAATCGCGCTTTCTGGGAAATGCTGGCAGTTTGGATAAAAGATTTGCTATAGAATTATCCATTACTGCTGTTAATTGCTGCATAGTAACAAGCATTGGCGCGCTAGATGTACTAGGTATCGCCTGCGCGTGCAAAACTGGTGTTGACACAGAAGGAGAGGATGATGAGCTATCCCAACTACCTTCATTTGAAGAATCATCTTGGGCAACCTTATTAAATGTGACAGTACTGTCCCTACTTTGTTTGGACGCCATGGCACAATTTGCACATACATTTAAAGGGGGAACCACCTTGGCTTCCATACACACAGAACATATGCTATCTGAAGGTACAGACATGTTAGACAGATTTAGGCAGGCTATTAATGCAATAAAAACGATTTTAAACAAAACCGTTACTGTCTCTTTAAATAATAAAAAGAGCACACTCTATTTCTGAATGTTTGAAAAACTATCAAGGAAATATCCGATCTTTATAAAATTTACACCCCAGTGTCTTAATGCTTTGAAAGTACTGCACACCAAATACAGTCCCTGCCACAGACTTTGCTGCGGCTTTTACCTTCCTTAGGGGTTATTCACCACAGAAATAAGCCTTCCTGAGTCCGTTTCTCAGCCACAGGACCCTCTCACATGAAGCTGCATGCACTGCCTTTAGAAGTAACTGCGCAACTGAGGCGCGAAAGTGAGGCCTCCTCCCTCTGCATACCAGAGTGAAGGGGCCTTTCTGAATAGGCGAAATAAAAACGTTCCCAAAAGTGTTTCAAAGTTCACAAAACACTCCAAATGTCATATAAATATGATATAAACAAATCGATTTAGCCCACAATAGTGTCAACCAGCATAGAGCCCAATTTATAAGCCTTAATTCTGTTACTGAGTCTAAGAAAATGGCTTACCGACAGTCTTCTAGCATTAATGACAGTCTTCTAGCATTACTGGGTCTTGTTAGAAAAGAGACTGGTCATACCTGAAGCAGATAAGCCTGCAAACTGTTCCCCCCAACTGAAGTTCTCTGGTTTCAACAGTCCTGCGTGGGAACAGCGATGGATTTTAGTTACTGGTGCTAAAATCATACTCCTCTTAACAGAAATCTTCATCACTTTCTGTTGTAGAGTAAATAGTACAAACCGGCAATATTTTAAAATAACAAACTCTTGATAGAAGAAATAAAACTACAACTAACACCACATACTCTTTACCATCCCCGTGGAGATGCTACTTGTTCAGAGCGGCAAAGAGAATGACTGGGGGGCGGAGCCAGAGGGGGGGCTATATGGACAGCTTTTGCTGTGTGCTCTCTTTGCCATTTCCTGTAGGGGAAGAGAATATCCCACAAGTAAGGATGAAGCCGTGGACCGGACACACCAATGTAGGAGAAAGATACTTCTCTGCCTAGCTGGAAATCTCATTTCTACCCTCTTTGCCCGACAGGGAAATGGAAGGAGGAAATGGGCCTCGGATCAGTTAGAGGACCCCTCTCAACAATGAGTAGATTAGCACTTGAAAACTTTCAACTCAGTTCATCAAGGCGGCAAAAGAAGATGACTGAGGATCAGTGAAAGTGGGAGGGATTTAAAGCTCTGGTGTGTTGGGGAATCTTTTTTCCCCAACAGTAATGAATGAATATGTGGATTCTCCCTGCCATTGGAAAGAAACAAATATTAAAAAGCAGGTTTGTGTTGCTGCATCATCCTACATAGCCAACATGAGAAGGAATCCCTAATATTAGTGTATAACTTAAACCAAGTTTTAAGGAATTATTCATTGAGACCAGCACTAATAACTAGTTCCCCCATTTTATAAGCAATTTTTAGGCAACTTAGGTTGTTGATCTGGAGCATCCAGTGGCAATTCAGACATATTAAATATGTGTTTTCCTAGGTAAAAAGTAATTTACTGCTGAGCATATAAGGCTTATGTAGGAATTAAATTATTTGTTTTGACCTAATGTAGTTTATGCAGTAGACCCACCAAGGTAAATCAATATGGTACAATTCAAGAATAGTAATTTATTTTTGGAAACCTCAAAGTAAGACCTAACAGCTTCACGTTTTCTTTAATATTGTAACTCAAAAGTGAGATTGTAAGTTAGGAAAAGATATGAGTTTAATCGATGAAAGATGACTATCATCTGCAAAATAAAAGCACAATTTATTTTCCTTATCCACTATGTTTGTTTATACCTATACTAGAATCTAAAGGGACTTTCAAGATCCATATACAGAGTACAATTTTTTTTAAAAAGTTCAAATTTACTTTGCTAAAAAGTTAATTCCTTTCCATTAGAGCATACCGGGGTAGGCTAAGGAATGTGCATTTGTGTTAAACTCTATATGGAAGTATAGTTATGCATTCATGAAAACAATTTTTTTAGGACTTGCCAGATAATGTCCTTTCCTTCAATACAGGGAGAGTATACAGCTGCATTAAATACTTTTGGGACTACAGAACCTGGAAACCAGGAGGAGGCAGACACCCCAGCCAAAGGCTTAAATACCTCCCCCTCTTCCTTCATCCCCAAGTCATTCTGCCGAGGGAACAAGGAACAGTAGCAGAAGTATCAGGGTGAAAAAGGGGCCAGAAGAAAACAACTTAAATATAGGGCCGCCCACCGGAGAGCACGGGTGGAAGCTGTGGACTCTCCCTGTATCTAAGGAATGGAAATTATCTGTCATAATTTATGTTTTCCTTCTAAATACAGTGAGAGTCCACAGCTGAATTCATTACTTTTGGCAAAACAATACCCAAGCTATAGAGGACACTGAATGCTAACGAGGGGGTAACAAGAGGCAGACCCAATCTGAGTGCACCACAGCCTGAAAAAAAAACCAAACTCCCGAAAACTGCTTCAACAAAAGCAAAAGAATCAAAAAATCTTAGGAGGACCAAGTAACCGTCCAACAATTAGGACCATAAGAGCCCATGCCAGAAACCACAGAAAACCATTGGTCCCAAAATGAGCCCCCAAAAAACTGAGGAGACTAGAGTCCCGCCGTCTATGAGACCAAACGAAGAACACTCCTCCACAAACACGACAAGGAGGACAACAAGACTCCCCACACCTACACTTCCTAATAGCAAGATACATAGACGAAAGCAGAGTACGCTAAACAAGTCAGAAAGGACCTTGAGGTACGATCCCAGAAAAAAAGGAACAACATAGGGAGAAGCTCCTTGCAGAACTCGAAGGAAAAGTTTCCTTAGAGCGAAAAACCCCAAGGAGAGCGAAGTACCAGACTGCAAGAGAGACTAGGCCATGTATAAAATACTCCCCATTGGAACAGGTCAAAAAATTGAAAATTCAGGGCCATCTCCTACATCGATACCAAGAAACAATGCAAAAAAAAAAATAATTAACAGGAAAGTCTAAGTTCCTGAAGAGGCAAAAAGACTAGAACGGAACTGCTCGACCACAGCCCACGTCCTAGCGAAAAGAAATGAACAGCAAGAATTAATTAACCATGGGAACAGACTAGAAACCGATATCTAGAATCTGTTTAAAAGCCCACATACCAGGGCAGAAGGCGATGGATGATACAACCCGTAAACCCCCGACTGTTAGGTAGCCAGGCTAACCCCCAGACTATAAGAACTAGCCGTCCCATCCAGAACCGGCTATCAAACCCTTTCTCCAGGACACCCCGAAAAGGGACAAAGGAGAACCTCAAGAAAAGATATAAAAACAGGGGGAATCAACACCACCCTACCAAGAAACAGGTGGGAGGAAGGTCGCCAGCCCAAAATATAACGAGGGAACAGCTACAAGCCGAGGAAAGGACTGACACCCTTCAGAAAAAACCCGCTCACGGATCCAAAGGCGAAGATCCAGTCAAGCTCCATAAAAGGGAGCACCCATAATGAAGAAGACCAAACTACGAAATTAAGTAGCAGCACAAAAGGAAGCAATCAGATACCCTGACGCCTGCTCCTGACAGACTGAGTCAACCCAGGAGTGACCTAGTCAAAGAGGGCAAGGAAGATAAATCTCCCAAGCCCTAAAAGATCCAGAGAACAACCTAAGAATTCCCTAAGGAAAAAAAAGGCTAGGATAGGCACGGATGCCCAAAAAGCATAGAGCGGATTCCCCAAAGGTACAGCTCCGAAAAAAACCTCTTCGAGAAGGAGAGTCCCTCGACCGCCTGCCAAACTCTCAGAGTCAGAAAAAGGATCTGTTTCAGAAAGAACCCAACTGGATAACAACAGAAACCCAAGTCCCCAGAGTATTAACTTCTGCTTTGGAAGGCTAGCTGACACCAGAAGCCCACGTCAGATCAGAAAGAAGGAGTTTTTGCCTGGGTTCAAAGCCACAGACCGAAGATTCCCTAGAGAAAAATAGAAGGAATTCCAACTCACTCCACGGTAGAGATAAATCAAAAACGCCCCAGTAGATCAAAGTAATTATCCTAGAACAGGGAACGATCTACCGCGTACTGGAGACCGGAGCGGACAATCCAGAAACACTATGATATCTGGAAGATAGATAAGCAACACCGCCAAACCAAAGAATCGGAATTGCGCTAAACATCTTACCCTCACAGTACTAACAAAGGTCTGAAGAAAAACTGCAGGGCAATCCTATAGAGTACTGAAACTCAAAAAGGCCTAAAAAGACTCCCTGTCTGAAAGATCCAACCGCATCCAAGGAACCCAGGAACTCCAATCCAAATCCAACACCAAGGAAGGAAGGGACAATAGAAATTCCTTAACACTTCTAGCCGGCGGTGGAGAAAACCAGAACAGCCAAAAAGTAGTAGCTAGGAAACTGTATAAAAAGACCCATAGATCCCAAGAAAACTAGGATCAGAACGGGGTTACTGAAACAATACCCTGAAAATCCCAATCCCTGAAAATCCGGATATCCTCACATGATGACAGGAAGTATCCATTTCCCTGATAAAGGAAGAGAGCACCTAATAGCAACCCTCAAGAGGAAGAAGAAAAACTCTACACAGAGAGAATAAAAAAGGAGAGAACCCCCCTGGTCAGAAAAGGAAAAACTTAGCTCCTGAAGAAAACTGCCACAGCAGAATTTAAACTTCAAAACACAGCTTTTGCTAAGCAGAGTATTAACTCGTAGGCCCTTCACCAACATCAGACGCCCAACCCAGATGATATAAACTTAGATAGAAGGGCTTCCACTGGACCAAAGGAACAAGGGAACAACCTCTTGAGAAGAAGAAATAAGCGAGGTAACTAGTACCCCAATAGGTCCAGCCCGTTATATAGGATGCAACCTATCCTGTTATAGACCTCAAAAAGAACAGAGATAACTAATACCCAACCAGGACCAGCCTGATATGTAGGATACGACATATCTGTTCAAGGGTCTCAACGGAAAATTCTAAAGTTCTAGCAGGGCCAGAAAAACATAATTTATGTAAGAACTTACCTGATAAATTCATTTCTTTCATATTAGCAAGAGTCCATGAGCTAGTGACGTATGGGATATACATTCCTACCAGGAGGGGCAAAGTTTCCCAAACCTTAAAATGCCTATAAATACACCCCTCACCACACCCACAAATCAGTTTAACGAATAGCCAAGAAGTGGGGTGATAAGAAAAAAGTGCGAAAGCATAAAAAATAAGGAATTGGAATAATTGTGCTTTATACAAAAAAATCATAACCACCACAAAAAAGGGTGGGCCTCATGGACTCTTGCTAATATGAAAGAAATTAATTTATCAGGTAAGTTCTTACATAAATTATGTTTTCTTTCATGTAATTAGCAAGAGTCCATGAGCTAGTGACGTATGGGATAATGACTACCCAAGATGTGGATCTTTCCACGCAAGAGTCACTAGAGAGGGAGGGATAAAATAAAGACAGCCAATTCCTGCTGAAAATAATCCACACCCAAAATAAAGTTTAATGAAAACATAAACAGAAGATTCAAACTGAAACCACTGCCTGAAGTACTTTTCTACCAAAAACTGCTTCAGAAGAAGAAAACACATCAAAAATGGTAGAATTTAGTAAAAGTATGCAAAGAGGACCAAGTTGCTGCTTTGCAAATCTGATCAACCGAAGCTTCATTCCTAAACGCCCAGGAAGTAGAAACTGACCTAGTAGAATGAGCTGTAATCCTTCGAGGCAGAGTTTTACCCGACTCGACATAGGCATGATGAAATAAAGATTTCAACCAAGATGCCAAAGAAATGGCAGAAGCTTTCTGGCCTTTTCTAGAACCGGAAAAGATGACAAATAGACTAGAAGTCTTTCGGAAAGACTTAGTAGTTTCAACATAATAATACAAAGCTCTAACAGCATCCAAAGAATGCAATGATTTCTCCTTAGAATTCATAGGATTAGGACATAATGAAGGAACCACAATTTCTCTACTAATGTTGTTAGAATTCACAACCTTAGGTAAAAAAATTCAAAAGAAGTTTGCAGCACCGCCTTATCCTGATGAAAAATCAGAAAAGGAGACTCACAAGAAAGAGCAGATAATTCAGAGACTCTTCTGGCAGAAGAGATGGCCAAAAGAAACAAAACTTTCCAAGAAAGTAATTTAATGACCAAAGAATACATGGGTTCAAAAGGAGCAGCTTGAAGAGCGCCCAGAACCAAATTCAAACTCCAAGGAGGAGAAATTGACTTAATGACAGGTTTTATACGAACCAAAGCTTGTACAAAACAATGAATATCAGGAAGATTAGCAATCTTTCTGTGAAAAAGAACAGAAAGAGCAGAGATTTGTCCATTCAAGGAACTTGTGGACAAACCTTTATCTAAACCATCCTGAAGAAACTGTAAAATTCTCGGTATTCAAAAAGAATGCCAAGAAAAATGATGAGAAAGACACTAAGAAATATAAGTCTTCCAGACTCTATAATATATCTCTCTAGATACAGATTTACGAGCCTGTCACATAGTATCAATCACAGAGTCAGAGAAACCTCTTTGACCAAGAATCAAGCGTTCAAACTCCATACCTTAAAATTTAAGGATTTGAGATCCTGATGGAAGAAAGGACCTTGCGACAGAAAGTCTGGTCTTAACGGAAGAGTCATCAGCTGGCAAGAGGCCATCCGGACAAGATCCGCATACCAAAACCTGTGAGGCCATGCTGGAGCTACCAGCAGGACAAACGAGCATTCCTTTAGAATCTTGGAGAATACTCTTGGAAGAAGAACTAGAGGCGGAAAGATATAGGCAGGATGATACTTCCAAGGAAGTGATAATGCATCCACTGCCTCTGCCCGAGGATCCCGGGATCTGGACAGATGCCAGGGAAGTTTCTTGTTTAGATGAGAAGCCATCAGATCTATTTCTGGGAGTTCCCACATTTGAACAATCTGAAGAAATATCTCTGGGTGAAGAGACCATTCGCCCGGATGCAACGTTTGGCGACTGAGATAATCCGCTTCCCAATTGTCTATACCTGGGATATGAACCGCAGAGATTAGACAGGAGCTGGATTCCGCCCAAACCAAAATTCGAGATACTTCTTTCATAGCCAGAGGACTGTGAGTCCCTCCTTGATGATTGATGTATGCCACAGTTGTGACATTGTCTATCTGAAAACAAATGAACAACTCTCTCTTCAGAAGAGGCCAAGACTGAAGAGCTCTGAAAATTGCACGGAGTTCCAAAATATTGATCGTAATCTCACCTCCTGAGATTCCCAAACTCCTTGTGCCGTCAGAGACCCCCACACAGCTCCCCAACCTGTAAGACTTGCATCTGTTGAGATTATAGTCCAGGTCGGAAGAACAAAGAAGCCCCCTGAACTAAACGATGGTGATCTGTCCACCACGTCAGAGAGTGTCGTATAATCGGTTTAAAGATATTAATTGAGATATCTTTGTGTAATCCCTGCACCATTGGTTCAGCATACAGAGCTGAAGAGGTCGCATGTGAAAACGAGCAAAGGAGATTGCATCCGATGCGGCAGTCCTAAGACCTAAAATTTCCATGCATAAGGCTACCAAAGGGAATGATTGTGACTGAAGGTTTTGACAAGATGATATCAATGTTAAACTTCTCTTGTCTGACAAGGACAGAGTCATAGACACTGAATCTATCTGGAAACCTAAAAAGGTTACCCTTGTCTGAGGAATCAATGAACTTTTTGGTAAATTGATCCTCCAACCATGATCTTGAAGAAACAACACAAGTCGATTCGTATGAGATTCTGCGAAAATGTGAAGACTGAGCAAGTACCAAGATATCGTCCAAATAAGGAAATACCAAAACCCTGTTCTCTGATTACAGACAGAAGGGCACCGAGAACGTTTGAAAAAATTCTTGGAGCTGATGCTAGGCCAAACGGTAGAGCCACAAAACTGGTAATGCTTGTCTAAAAAGAGAATCTCAGAAACTAAAAGTGATCTGGATGAATCGGAATATGCAGATATGCATCCTGTAAATCTATTGTAGACATGTAATGCCCTTGCTAAACAAAAGGCAGGATAGTCCTACAGTTACCATCTTGAATGTTGGTATCCTTACATAACGATTCAATATTGATAGATCCGGAACTGGTCTGAAGGAATTGACCTTCTTTGGTACAATGAAGAGATAGAATAAAACCCCAGCCCCTGTTCCAGAACTGGAACTGGCATAATTACTCCAGCCAACTCTAGATCTGAAACACATTTCAGAAATGCTGAGCCTTTGCTGGGTTTACTGGGACACGGGAAAGAAAAAAATCTCTTTGCAGGAGGCCTTAACTTGAAGCCAATTCTGTACCTTTCTGAAACAATGTTCTGAAACCAGAGATTGTGAACGGAATTGATCCAAATTTCTTTGAAGAAAACGTAATCTGCCCCATACCAGCTGAGCTGGAATGAGGGCCGCACCTTCATGGGTACTTAGGCGCTGGCTTTAGGTTTCTATAAGGCTTGGATATATTCCAAACTGGAAATGGTTTCCAAACTGATACCGCTCCTGAGGATGAAGGATCAGGCTTTTGTTCCTTGTTGTGAAGAAAGGAACGAAAACGATTATTAGACCTAAATTTACCTTAGATTTTTTTATCCTTTGGTAAAAAAGTTCCCTTCCCTCCAGTAACAGTTGAGATAATAGAATCCAACTGAGAACCGAATAATTTATTACCCTGGAAAGAAAGGGAAAGCAAAGTTGACTTAGAAGACATATCAGCATTCCAAGTTTTAAGCCATAAAGCTCTTCTAGCTTAAATAGCTAGAGACATATACCTGACATCAACTCTAATGATATCAAAAGATGGTATCACAAATAAAATTATTAGCATGTTATAGAATAATAATAATGCTTTAAAATTATGATCTGTTACTCGTTGCGCTAAAGCTTCTAACCAAAAAGTTGAAGCTGCAGCAACATCCGCTAAAAATATAGCAGGAGTAGAGACAGCCCCATTAACCTTAGGGATTTTGTCCCAAAAAACTCTAATCTGTCAGATGGCACAGGATATAATTGCTTAAAACATTTTAGAAGGAGTAAATGAATTACCCAAATTATTCCATTCCCTGGAAATTACTTCAGAAATAGCATCAGGGAGAGAAAACACTTCTGGAATAACTACAGGAGATTTAAAAACCTTATTTAAACGTTTAGATTTAGTATCAAGAGGACCAGAATCCTCTATTTCTAATGCAATTAATACTTCTTTAAGTAAAGAACGAATAAATTCCATCTTGAACAAATACAAAGATTTATCAGCATCAACCTCTGAGACAGAAACCTCTGAACCAGAAGAACCATTATCAGTATCAGAATGATGATGTTCATTTAAAAATTCATCTGAAAAAAGAGAAGTTTTAAAAGACTTTTATGTATACTAGAAGGAGAAATAACAGACATAGCCTTCTTAATGGATTTAAAAATAAAATCTCTTATGTTATCAGGAACACTCTGAAAATTAGATGTTGACGGAACAGCAACAGGTAATGTAACAGTACTAAAGGAAATTTTATCTGCATTAATAAGTTTGTCATGACATGCAATACAAACAACAGCTGGAGAAACAGATACCAAAAGTTTATAGCAGATACACTTAGCTTGGTAGCTCCAGAACCGGGCAGCGATTTTCCTGAAGTATCTTCTGACTCAGTTGCAACGTGGAACATCTTGCAATATGTAATAGAAAAAAAACAACATATAAAGCAAAATTGATCAAATTCCTTAAATGACAGTTTCAGGAATGGGAAAAAATGCCAGTGAACAAGCTTCTAGCAACCAGAAGCAATAAATTATGAGACTTAAATAATGTGGAGACAAAAATGACGCCCAAATTTTTTAGCGCCAAATAAGACGGCCACATTATTTGGCGCCTAAATGCTTTTGGCGCCAAAAATGACGCCACATCCGGAACGCCGACACTTTTGACGCAAAAAAACGTCAAAAAATGACGCAACTTCCGGCGACACGTATGACGCCGGAAACAGAAAAAAAAAAAAATTGCGGCAAAAAAGTCCGCGCCAAGAATGACGCAATAAAATGAAGCATTTTCAGCCCCCGCGAGCCTAACAGCCCACAGGGAAAAAGTCAAATTTTTTAAGGTAAGAAAAAATGATTGATTCAAATGCATTATCCCAAATATGAAACGGACTGTCTGAAAATAAGGAATGTTGAACATCCTGAGTCAAGGCAAAAAAATGTTTGAATACATATATTTAGAACTTTATATAAAAGTGCCCAACCATAGCTTAGTGTGTCACAGAAAATAAGCTTACTTACTTACCCCAGGACACTCATCTACATGTTGTAGAAAGCCAAACCAGTACTGAAACGAAAATCAGCAGAGGTAATGGTATATATATAAGAGTATATCGTCGATCTGAAAAGGGAGGTAAGAGATGAATCTCTACGACCGATAACAGAGAACCTATGAAATAGACCCCGTAGAAGGAGATCACTGCATTCAAATAGGCAATACTCTCCTCACATCCCTCTGACATTCACTGCACGCTGAGAGGAAAACCGGGCTCCAACCTGCTGCGGAGCGCATATCAACGTAGAATCTAGCACAAACTTACTTCACCACCTCCATAGGAGGCAAAGTTTGTAAAACTGATTTGTGGGTGTGGTGAGGGGTGTATTTATAGGCATTTTAAGGTTTGGGAAACTTTGCCCCTCCTGGTAGGAATGTATATCCCATACGTCACTAGCTCATGGACTCTTGCTAATTACATGAAAGAAAGTGAGAATAACAAACCGAAAAACATGAGACCAGAGACATCCTAATTTTTTTTTTTTATATATATCTTCCACCGGAAGAGACATCAATCGCAACCATGAAGATTGTTAGTATTAGAGAACCCAGAGGACAACAATCTCAAGCTCTAAAAATAGAAGAAAAATAAAAACTTATCCTAACCAGATTATAAAAGAAATTAGGCAACACAAGAGATAGCCAAAGGGAAGGTGAAAACTGATAGGTCCAGCCCGTCATGCGACACCATTCCTCAAGAGCTCTGAACTGGGAATCTGATACAAAAAACAAAGAAAGAACAAATTGAGATGATAAGGAATAGGATTCACCATCCCTCCAGTCGTCTAAACAAGTTCACTATCTGATTCAGAAGAATGAGATTCAGCTGACGGATCAGAACTGACGGATCAGAACCGCTTCCCCAGAAGACTGATCGGATACCATCGTCCTCTTACATGCTGACCTTGGGTAGGAGCACACGGATTAAGTCTTCTCTTGCACGTGGCAGGAAGATGTAAATGCGCTAAAGCCAGAGATATGGCCAAATGAAACCACATAGTAACCTCTGGTGGAAAGAGACCTCCTTCAGGAGAAGGGGTAACGGTATTGGGGACAACTGCCGGTGTAGGAACAGAAGATTCTAGGGGAAAAGCTTCACGGTATGCAGAATCCTCAGAGGCGGATGGCTCAGTGTTCCCTAACCTCTCAACATTGGAAGAGAAGAACACCCTATGGCCGCATACAGAACATAATTGAGAGGGCTGGGTTACCCGGTCCTCCTCACAATATACACAGGCATCAAAATCTGAAACAGAGGAACCCCCCTCTAACATATCAGAATCCTGCATAACTCGACTAAGTAGCTTATGGACAAAAAAAAAACGGGCACCATACACCCCCAAAGGCTGGGGAACTTACCACCTCCTATGACCCAGACAGGTAGAAAAAACAGATCCTCTCCGCAAACGCTCAGTCAGGAATACGGAAATGGAAAAAAAACAACAACAAAAAAAACGTGACCGTACCCGGTCACGTGGTGCATCCTGCTAAGAAAAAGTGCACCAGTGCAATAAAACTGTGCAGCAGGAAAATTAACCTGTACGTTCCGTAATAGCCTATGAGCCCCAAATCGTCTAAACGTCTCTTACACCTAAGCAGTCAGAATCACATAACAAACATGAATAAAGTCCCCACTGTTCAATAATACCCCTCAGGAGATATTAACCCTTGATTCCATAAAGATAAAGGAGTCCCACTGAGACCCTGTCTTCTTATTTTACGTTACCATGCAAGTAAAAATGTAAACGATCTTACCGGAATCTATGCCGTGGCAACACGGTCCTTTAAGTTTGACAGATTGTAGCAGCGCTTCCGACATGGACTTGAGTACAGAAAATCAGGCAGCGAAACTCGTCAACGCTGATTGCTTATGGAGCTGTTAATATGAGTCAGGATGGTTTCGCAGAAAGACTCTCCCTGCATCTCCGGACTCTAACCTTCATCAATGCTCTCACTGAGAGGCTAAAAAGTCTACTAAAAACTCCAGTTCCATCTCGAAGAGTACTACCCTCCATAAGGAACTACTCCGTAATTCTTCCGACACTTCTCTGCCAATCTCCTGTGACGAAAGGCAAAGAATGACTGGGGGATAAGGGAAGTGGGGGAGGTATTTAAGCCTTTGGCTAGGGTGCCTTTACCTCCTCCTGGTGGCCAGGTTCTGTATTCCCAAAAGGAATGAATGCAGCTGTGGACTCTCCTTGTATTTAGAAGGAAAAAGAGTTATTTGAAATTATTTGTTCAATGTAACAAAACTCCTTTTCAAGTGTTACATTATTATGATAAAACAAAAGTCACTTACCTTTGTCAGGAATGGTGTTATAAAGACAAAAAACACATCATACAAAAGGAGGAGGCCAAGAAGTATGACACATGCCTGTTTAAAAATGGGAAATAAAAAAATTAAAAAGCCAATATTGATCAATGTATGTTCAGGTTAAGAATCAAAACAGATACTTATCTTGGATTGAAATCCAATTACTTTTTTTAACCATGACATTTATTAGTACAATGATTATCAACATTTGACTTAATTTGAGTCTAAGCAAAATATGACACCAATAAGCAAGTGCTACCCAGGGTGTGAAACCAAAAATGCTCTCTATGAAGTGTGAAAGAAAAAATGTAGTTTAATATCCCTTTGCAGGGGTTAAACACACTGTTATATGTAAGCAACAGTGCAATGATAAAATGCTCTAACATATTAGAGCATTTTCGTTTTGAGTGTTTATATCCCTTTAAGTTAATAATCAAAGTAGCCTAAACTTTTTCAGTAATAAACCTGTATCAATATGGAAGGTTATATATGTTAAGAAAGAAAAACTTAAATTACTATCAGTATAGTATAGTATGTCTGCTATTGCAAGAATCCACCTTCTTCTAGACTTCTGTGAGGGCCATCTGCAGCTTATTGGTGCAAGCCTCAGAAATGCAAGCGCATGACCTTGAGAGAACCAGAAAAAGAACAGTGCAAAGGGCAAAGAATCATACAATATATTTGCATTGCTGTTCCTAACCAGGATACAACCAGTGACTGGTGGCTATTAGCATATGGAACTCCTGATTGGCTTACTGAGCTCCCTGGCTATATCCTGCTTATGAACGGCAATGCTCTGGACCACACTTTTACTAAGTACCTGGAAGTATTTGTGCAACACTATAATGATCTTACCACATTACAGCATTTTATTACTGCACTTTTAATAATGTTATGTAGGTAAAAAAAATGTCATGGTATGAAGAATACTAGAATAAGGGTACAGGGTAGTAAATACATGAATTAAGCAGAAATAGTAATCGTAAGAATATTCAGACTCTCTAGCAGATGCTTAATGCTTTCATTAGAACTATTCAAGCCTACACTTTAGATATAAAAACTGCAACACCTCACTCAGCATATCTGCATTTTGACTGATAGGGTACTTTTTACCACAGTTACTTGTGAATCCTTTTAGCCCAGAACATGTTTTAGGACTGATGTGCTAATCAGGGAACTGAATCTTGAACTCAAACATTACTAGTTAACCTATTCAAATATTATACTTACCTTGAAATTTGGCATTCTTAGGGTTTTAATGAAATTGAGGCAAAATGCAATTCCTAGAATGTCCTGTAATATCCAAATCCATCTAGATTAAAAAAATGTTTTGGTTATTAAAAAAATAATAGTAATGCTATGTTATAAACTATGTTGCTCACTTAAAGGGACACTGAACCCAATTTTTTTCTTTTGTGATTCAGATAGAGCATACAATTTTAAGCAACTTTCTAATTTACTCCTATGAGCAATTTTTTTTGTTCTCTTGCTATCTTTATTTGAAAAAGAAAGTCCAGTACCTTGGACAGCACTTGTTCATTGGTGGATGAATTTATCCACCAATCAGCAAGAACAAGCCAGGTTGTTCACCCAAATGGGCCGGCATTTAAACTTACATTCTTGATTTTCAAATAAAGATACCGTATGGAGCTTGAGGCCCGTGCTCCATAACCCTGTCCACCTGCTCTGATGAGGCGGACAGGAATCGCCACATTTCAACCCGATCGAGTACAATCAGGTTGATTGACACCTCCCTGCTGGCGGCCCATTGGCCGCGAGTCTGCAGGGGGCGGCGTTGCACCAGCAGCTCTTGTGAGCTGCTGGTGCAATGCTTAATAAGAAGAGCTTATTGCTCTCCGCATTCAGCGATGTCTGTCGGACCTGATCCGCACTGTCGGATCAGGTCCGACAGACATTTGATAATTCGCCCTTATTATCAATTTTTCATCGTTCTCTTGCTATCTTTATTTGAAAAAGAGGGCATCTAAGCTATTTTTTGTTCAGAACACTGGGCAGCCCTTGTTTATTGGTGGGTGAATTTATCCACCAATCAGCAAGAAAAACCCAGGTTGTTCACCAAAAATGGGCCGGCATTTAAACTTACATTCTTGCTTTTAAAATAAAGATGCCAAGAGAATGAAGAAAATGTGATAATAGGAGTAAATTAGAAAGTTGCTTAAAATGGCATGCTCTATCTGAATCACAAAATAAAAAAATTGGGTTCAGTGTCCCTTTAACATTTTGGCTATTTATGTGTCTTCAGAATTTTAAATAACTAAGCTGTGTAGTTATTATTTTCCTTGAAAGACCTAAATGGTTAATATTTCTCTGGATTATTATGCAGAGAATGTAGCAGCTGGTTAGTAACCAGCATTAATAAGCTATATATAGGGTTTGTAAAAAGTATTACATGCATTTAGTCTTTTTCCTACTCCATCACATACCTTTCTTCATTTCGGAATACTGCCCAAGTCAGAGACACTGCTATACAGAAAGCAGCTAGAAAAATAAGCCTTACTTCAAAGCCTCTGTTACAGCAGAAAACCCTATATAAAAAAGGAAAAGGAAAAATGTGAGATATTAAAAACAGAATTTATGTTTACCTGATAAATTACTTTCTCCAACGGTGTGTCCGGTCCACGGCGTCATCCTTACTTGTGGGATATTCTCTTCCCCAACAGGAAATGGCAAAGAGCCCAGCAAAGCTGGTCACATGATCCCTCCTAGGCTCCGCCTTCCCCAGTCATTCGACCGACGTAAAGGAGGAATATTTGCATAGGAGAAATCATATGATACCGTGGTGACTGTAGTTAGAGAAAATAAATCATCAGACCTGATTAAAAAACCAGGGCGGGCCGTGGACCGGACACACCGTTGGAGAAAGTAATTTATCAGGTAAACATAAATTCTGTTTTCTCCAACATAGGTGTGTCCGGTCCACGGCGTCATCCTTACTTGTGGGAACCAATACCAAAGCTTTAGGACACGGATGATGGGAGGGAGCAAATCAGGTCACCTAGATGGAAGGCACCACGGCTTGCAAAACCTTTCTCCCAAAAATAGCCTCAGAAGAAGCAAAAGTATCAAATTTGTAAAATTTAGTAAAAGTGTGCAGTGAAGACCAAGTCGCTGCCTTACATATCTGATCAACAGAAGCCTCGTTCTTGAAGGCCCATGTGGAAGCCACGGCCCTAGTGGAATGAGCTGTGATTCTTTCAGGAGGCTGCCGTCCGGCAGTCTCATAAGCCAATCTGATGATGCTTTTAAGCCAAAAAGAGAGAGAGGTAGAAGTTGCTTTTTGACCTCTCCTTTTACCAGAATAAACAACAAACAAGGAAGATGTTTGTCTGAAATCCTTTGTAGCCTCTAAATAGAATTTTAGAGCACGAACTACATCCAAATTGTGCAACAAACGTTCCTTCTTTGAAACTGGATTCGGACACAAAGAAGGCACGACTATCTCCTGGTTAATATTTTTGTTAGAAACAACTTTCGGAAGAAAACCAGGTTTAGTACGCAAAACCACCTTATCTGCATGGAACACCAGATAAGGAGGAGAACACTGCAGAGCAGATAACTCTGAAACTCTTCTAGCAGAAGAAATTGCAACCAAAAACAAAACTTTCCAAGATAATAACTTGATATCAACGGAATGTAGGGGTTCAAACGGAACCCCCTGAAGAACTGAAAGAACTAAATTAAGACTCCAAGGAGGAGTCAAAGGTTTGTAAACAGGCTTGATTCTAACCAGAGCCTGAACAAAAGCTTGAACATCTGGCACAGCCGCCAGTTTTTTGTGAAGTAAAACAGATAAAGCAGAAATCTGTCCCTTCAAAGAACTTGCAGATAATCCTTTCTCCAAACCTTCTTGAAGAAAGGATAGAATCTTAGGAATTTTTATCTTGTTCCATGGGAATCCTTTAGATTCACACCAACAGATATATTTTTTCCATATTTTATGGTAAATTTTTCTAGTTACAGGCTTTCTGGCCTGAACAAGAGTATCAATGACAGAATCTGAGAACCCTCGCTTTGATAAAATCAAGCGTTCAATCTCCAAGCAGTCAGTTGGAGTGAGGCCAGATTCGGATGTTCGAACGGACCTTGAACAAGAAGGTCCTGTCTCAAAGGTAGCTTCCATGGTGGAGCCGATGACATATTCACCAGATCTGCATACCAAGTCCTGCGTGGCCACTCAGGAGCTATCAAGATCACCGATACCCTCTCCTGTTTGATCCTGGCTACCAGCCTGGGAATGAGAGGAAACGGTGGGAACACATAAGCTAGGTTGAAGCTCCAAGGTGCTACTAGTGCATCCACTAGAGTCGCCTTGGGATCCCTGGATCTGGACCCGTAGCAAGGAACCTTGAAGTTCTGACGAGACGCCATCAGATCCATGTCTGGAATGCCCCACAATTGAATTATTTGGGCAAAGATTTCCGGATGGAGTTCCCACTCCCCCGGATGAAATGTCTGACGACTCAGAAAATCCGCTTCCCAATTTTCCACTCCTGGGATGTGGATTGCAGACAAGTGGCAGGAGTGAGTCTCCGCCCATTGAATTATTTTGGTCACTTCTTCCATCGCCAGGGAACTCCTTGTTCCCCCCTGATGGTTGATATACGCAACAGTCGTCATGTTGTCTGATTGAAACCGTATGAATTTGGCCTTTGCTAGCTGAGGCCAAGCCTTGAGAGCATTGAATATCGCTCTCAGTTCCAGAATATTTATCGGGAGAAGAGATTCTTCCCGAGACCAAAGACCCTGAGCTTTCAGGGGTTCCCAGACCGCGCCCCAGCCCACCAGACTGGCGTCGGTCGTGACAATGACCCACTCTGGACTGCGGAAGCTCATCCCTTGTGACAGGTTGTCCAGGGTCAGCCACCAACGGAGTGAATCTCTGGTCCTCTGATCTACTTGTATCGTCGGAGACAAGTCTGTATAATCCCCATTCCACTGACTGAGCATGCACAGTTGTAATGGTCTTAGATGAATTTGCGCAAAAGGAACTATGTCCATTGCCGCGACCATCAAACCTATTACTTCCATGCACTGCGCTATGGAAGGAAGAAGAACAGAATGAAGTACTTGACAAGAGCTTAGAAGTTTTGATTTTCTGGCCTCTGTCAGAAAAATCCTCATTTCTAAGGAGTCTATTATTGTTCCCAAGAAGGGAACTCTTGTTGACGGAGATAGAGAACTTTTTTCTACGTTCACTTTCCACCCGTGAGAAAGGCCAGGACAATATCCGTATGAGCCTTTGCTTGTGGTAGAGACAACGCTTGAATCAGTATGTCGTCCAAGTAAGGTACTACTGCAATGCCCCTTGGTCTTAGCACCGCTAGAAGGGACCCTAGTACCTTTGTGAAAATTCTTGGAGCAGTGGCTAATCCGAATGGAAGTGCCACAAACTGGTAATGCTTGTCCAGAAAGGCGAACCTTAGGAACAGATGATGTTCCTTGTGGATAGGAATATGTAGATACGCATCCTTTAGATCCACCGTGGTCATGAATTGACCTTCCTGGATGGTAGGAAGAATTGTCCGAATGGTTTCCATTTTGAACGATGGAACCTTGAGAAATTTGTTTAGGATCTTGAGATCTAAGATTGGTCTGAATGTTCCCTCTTTTTTGGGAACTATGAACAGATTGGAGTAGAATCCCATCCCTTGTTCTCCTAATGGAACCGGATGAATCACTCCCATTTTTAACAGGTCTTCTACACAATGTAAGAATGCCTGTCTTTTTATGTGGTCTGAAGACAATTGAGACCTGTGGAACCTCCCCCTTGGGGGTAGCTCCTTGAATTCCAGAAGATAACCTTGGGAGACTATTTCTAGCGCCCAAGGATCCAGAACATCTCTTGCCCAAGCCTGAGCGAAGAGAGAAAGTCTGCCCCCCACCAGATCCGGTCCCGGATCGGGGGCCAACATCTCATGCTGTCTTGGTAGCAGTGGCAGGTTTCTTGGCCTGCTTACCTTTGTTCCAGCCTTGCATTGGCCTCCAGGCTGGCTTGGTTTGAGAAGTATTACCCTCTTGCTTAGAGGATGTAGAACTTGAGGCTGGTCCGTTTCTGCGAAAGGGACGAAAATTTGGTTTATTTTTAGCCTTAAAAGACCTATCCTGAGGAAGGGCGTGGCCCTTACCCCCAGTGATATCTGAAATAATCTCTTTCAAGTCAGGGCCAAACAGCGTTTTAACCTTGAAAGGTATGTTAAGCAATTTGTTCTTGGAAGACGCATCCGCTGACCAAGATTTTAGCCAAAGCGCTCTGCGCGCCACAATAGCAAACCCTGAATTTTTCGCCGCTAATCTAGCTAATTGCAAAGTGGCGTCTAAAGTAAAAGAGTTAGCCAATTTAAGAGCGTGAACTCTGTCCATAATCTCCTCATAAGAAGAATCTTTATCGAGCGACTTTTCTAATTCATCGAACCAGAAACACGCTGCTGTAGTGACAGGAACAATGCATGAAATTGGTTGTAGAAGGTAACCTTGCTGAACAAACATCTTTTTAAGCAAACCCTCTAATTTTATATCCATAGGATCCTTGAAAGCACAACTATCTTCTATAGGGATAGTAGTGCGTTTGTTTAGAGTAGAAACCGCCCCCTCGACCTTGGGGACTGTCTGCCATAAGTCCTTTCTGGGGTCGACCATAGGAAACAATTTCTTAAATATAGGGGGAGGGACAAAAGGTATGCCGGGCCTTTCCCATTCTTTGTTTACAATGTCCGCCACCCGCTTGGGTATAGGAAAAGCTTCGGGGGGCCCCGGGACCTCTAGGAACTTGTCCATTTTACATAATTTCTCTGGAATGACCAAATTGTCACAATCATCCAGAGTAGACAACACCTCCTTAAGCAGAGCGCGGAGATGTTCCAATTTAAATTTGAATGTAATCACATCAGGTTCAGCTTGTAGAGAAATTTTCCCTGAATCTGAAATTTCTCCCTCAGACAAAACCTCCCTGGCCCCCTCAGACTGGTGTAGGGGCATGTCAGAAACATTATCATCAGCGTCCTCATGCTCTTCAGTATTTTCTAAAACAGAGCAGTCGCGCTTTCGCTGATAAGTGGGCATTTTGGCTAAAATGTTTTTGATAGAATTATCCATTACAGCCGTTAATTGTTGCATAGTAAGGAGTATTGGCGCACTAGATGTACTAGGGGCCTCCTGTGTGGGCAAGACTGGCGTAGACGAAGGAGGGGATGATGCAGTACCATGCTTACTCCCCTCACTTGAGGAATCATCTTGGGCATCATTTTCTCTAAATTGTTTGTCACATACATCACATCTATTTAAATGAGAAGGAACCTTGGCTTCCTCACATACAGAACATAGTCTATCTGATAGTTCAGACATGTTAAACAGGCATAAACTTGATAACAAAGAACAAAAAACGTTTTAAAATAAAACCGTTACTGTCACTTTAAATTTTAAACTGAACACACTTTATTACTGAATATGTGAAAAAGTATGAAGGAATTGTTCAAAATTCACCAAAATTTCACCACAGTGTCTTAAAGCCTTAAAAGTATTGCACACCAAATTTGAAAGCTTTAACTCTTAAAATAAACCGGAGCCGTTTTTATATTTAACCCCTATACAGTCCCTGGTATCTGCTTTGCTGAGACCCAACCAAGCCCAGAGGGGAATACGATACCAAATGACGCCTTCAGTAAGCTTTTTCTATGTATCTGAGCTCCTCACACATGCATCTGCATGCCTTGCTTCCCAAAAACAACTGCGCATTAGTGGCGCGAAAATGAGGCTCTGCCTATGATTAGAGAAGGCCCCCAGTGAAAAAGGTGTCCAATACAGTGCCTGCCGTTTCTTTAACATAATTCCCAAGAATAAAATAACTCCTCAAAGCTATAAACTATTAAAAATGCTTATAAATCAATCGTTTTAGCCCAGAAAAATGTCTACCAGTCTTTAAAGCCCTTGTGAAGCCCTTTATTCTTATTTAATAAAAATGGCTTACCGGATCCCATAGGGAAAATGACAGCTTCCAGCATTACCAAGTCTTGTTAGAAATGTGTCATACCTCAAGCAGCAAAAGTCTGCTCACTGTTTCCCCCAACTGAAGTTAATTCCTCTCAACAGTCCTGTGTGGAAACAGCCATCGATTTTAGTAACGGTTGCTAAAATCATTTTCCTCTTACAAACAGAAATCTTCATCTCTTTTCTGTTTCAGAGTAAATAGTACATACCAGCACTATTTTAAAATAACAAACTCTTGATTGAAGAATAAAAACTACATTTAAACACCAAAAAACTCTAAGCCATCTCCGTGGAGATGTTGCCTGTGCAACGGCAAAGAGAATGACTGGGGAAGGCGGAGCCTAGGAGGGATCATGTGACCAGCTTTGCTGGGCTCTTTGCCATTTCCTGTTGGGGAAGAGAATATCCCACAAGTAAGGATGACGCCGTGGACCGGACACACCTATGTTGGAGAAAACCCATATATTCCACAGGGGAAATATTCAGTAAGATATATAAGAAAATAAAATTAGTGTGTTATTCACAATAAAAAAATAAAACATGCATAAAATGTGATATAAAAACACGGTGACCAAAGTATAGAATGAGCCAATAAAACCATGTGTAGAAACTTCTCATACACTGTAGGTTCTCAAGACACAAATAAAGAAAATACGTTTTGTAGCATTAACATTGTATACATTTTATATCACTCTACCAGACAAGGGGTTACTAACATTGCATAGAGCTATGATAGCTTCAAGATATAAAACTATTATTATTATAGGAAATCTTTTTAACAAACTGTTTGTGCTACAAATTCAAATCAATTTAAAATGCATAAAAAGTCACAGGTTTTTAAAGCACAACTAGTCACCACTAAATAAAAAACAAAATTTATGCTTACCTGATAAATTTATTTATTTCTTGACCCGGTGAGTCCACGGATCAACTAATTACTATTGGGAATATCACTCCTGCGCAGCAGGAGGCGGCAAAGAGCACCACAGCAAAGCTGTTAAATATCACCTCCCTTCCCTCCAACACCAGTCATTCGACCGAAGCAAAGGAGAGAAAGGAAGCAACAGAGTTGCAGAGGTGTCTGAAGTTTATAACAAAAAACCCTGTCATTAAGAAAACAGAGCGGGCCGTGGACTCACCGTGTCAAGAAATAAATAAATGTATCAGGTAAGCATAAACTTTGTTTTCTTTCTAATGACACAGTGATTCCACAAATCATCTAATTACTATTGGGAATCAATACCCAAGCTAGAGGACACAGATGGACAAGACAGGGAACCTAAACGGAAGGCACCACTGCTTGAAGAACCTTTCTCCCAAAAGAAGCCTCAGCCGAGGAAAAAGTATCAAATTTATAGAATTTAGAAAAGAGGAGGACCAAGATGCAGCCTTGCAAACCTGTTCTACAGAAGCTTCATTTTTAAATGCCCAGGAAGATGAAACAGCCCTCATAGAATGAGCCGTAACTCTCTCAGGAGGCAGCTGTGCAGCAGTTTCATAGGCCAATTGAATGATACTCTTCAGCCACAAAGAAAGAGAAGTAGCCGTAGCTTTCTGTCCCTTACGTTTTCCAGAGAAATCCACAAACAAAGCAGAAGACTGACGAAAATCCTTAGTCGCCTGTAAATAGAATTTCAATGCACGCACCACGTCCAGATTGTGCAGCAGACGTTCCTTCTGAGAAGAAGGGTTAGGACACAAGGGAGGAACAACAATCTCCTGATTAATGTTCCAATCTGAAACCACTTTAGGGAGAAACCCTAACTTAGTACGTAAAACTACCTTATCCGAATGAAAAATAAACGTAAGGAGACTCATACTGTAATGCAGAGAGCTCTGAAGCTCTACGAGCAGATGAAATAGCAACAAGAAACAAAACCTTCCAAGATAACAACTTAATATCTAAGGAATGCATAGGCTCAAACGGAGACTGTTGAAGAACTTTAAGAACTAGATTAAGACTCCAAGGAGGAGTAACCGGTTTAAACACAAGGCCTGACAGAACCATTGCACGCCTGGTACATATGTAACAAAATGGACAAGGCAGATATTTAACCCTTTAGGGAGCTTGCCGATAAACCCTTCTACAAACCCTCTTGGAGAAAAGACAAAATTCTAGGAATCCGAACTCTACTCCAAGAGTAGCCTTTGTATTCACACCAATGCAGATATTTACTCCATATCTTAAGGTAAATCTTTCTAGTCACAGGCTTACGAGCCTGAATCATGGTCTCAATGACCGACTCTGAAAATCCACGCTTAAGATAAAATTAAGCGTTCAATCTCCAAGCAGTCAGCTTCAGAGAAACTAAATTTGCATGAAGGAAGGGCCCTTGATCTAGAAGGTCCTTCCTCAATGGAAGTCTAAAAGGTGGAAGAGATGACATCTCCACCAGGTCTGCATAACAGATCCTGCGAGGATCACTGACACCCTCTCCTGTTTGATTCGAGCAATGACTCAAGGGAGGAGAGCAAACGGGGGAAATAGGTATGCAAGACTGAAATTCCAAGGTACAGCCAGAGCGTCTATCAGTACCGCCTGAGGATCCCATGACCTCAACCCGTACCTCGGAAGCTTGGCATTTTGCCGAGATGTCATGAGATCCAGCTCCGGCTGTCCCCATTTGAGAATCCAGCTGGAAAACACTTCCGGATGGAGTTCCCACACCCCCAGGTGAAAGGTCTGTCTGCTCAGAAATTCCGCCTCACAGTTGTCTACTCCTAGGATGTGGATCGCCGACAGGCAGCAGTTGTTGGACTCCGCCCACTGAATTATCCTGGCCCATGGCCAAGGAACTCCGAGTCCCCCCCTGATGGTTGATGTAAGCCACTGAAGTTATGTTGTCCGACTGGAACCTGATAAACCGGGCCGAGGCTAACTGAGGCCAGGCCAGAAGAGCATTGAAGATTGCTCTCAGCTCCAGAATGTTTATGGGTAAAACAGACTCTGATTGCGTCCATGTCCCCTGAGCCTTTAGAGAGCCCAAGACTGCTCCCAATCCCAGTAGGCTGGCGTCCGTTGTCACAATGACCCAGGTGGGTCTGTGGAAGCAGGTTCCCTGGGAGAGATGTTCCTGAGACAACCACCAAAGAAGAGAATCCCTTGTCTCCTGCTCCAGATGTAGTCGTGGAGACAGATCCGCATAATCTCCGTTCCACTGCCTGAGCATGCATAACTGCAGAGGTCTGAGGTAGAAACAGGCAAATGGGATGATGTCCATGGCTACTACCATCAGACCGACTACCTCCATGCATTGAGCCACTGATGGCCGAAGAGAGGACTGAAGCGCTATACAGGAATCGAAAATCTTTGATTTCCTGACTTCTGTCTGAAAAATTTTCATTGATAGGGAATCGATTATGGTTCCCAAGAAAATTACCCTTGTAGTTGGAACTAAAGAACTCTTTTCCAAATTCACCTTCCATCCGTGAGATCGCAGGAAGGATAAAAACATTTCTGTGTGGGATTTTGCTTGTTGAAAGGATGGCACCTGAACCAGAATGTCGTCCAGATAAGGCGCCACTGCAATGCCCCGCAATCGGAGCACCGCCAACAGGGAACCCAGAACCTTTGAGAAAATTCTGGGAGCTGTGGCAAGGCCGAGTGGAAGAGCCACAAACTGGAAGTGTTTGTCTAGCAATGCAAACCTCAGAAACTTGTGATGGTCCCTGTGGATGGGAACATGTAGGTACGCGTCCTTTAAATCTACCGTTGTCATAAATTGACCCTCTTGAACCAAGGGAAGAATGGAACAAATAGTTTCCATCTTGAAGGACGGCACTCTGAGGAATTTGTTTAGACTTTTTAGATCTAAAATTGGTCTGAAGGTTCCCTCTTTTTTGGGAACCACAAACAGATTGGAGTAAAATCCCAGACCCTGATCCTGCATTGGAACAGGAACTATCTCTCCCAGATTGGAAAGATCTTGAACACAGTGTTAGAACGCCTCTCTTTTTATCTGGTCTACAGATAATCTTGAGAGAATAAACCTGCCCATGGGAGGAACAGTTTTGAACTCTAGTTTGTATCCCTGGGACACGATGTTCACCGCCCAGGGATCCTGAACATCCCGAACCCAAGCCTGAGCGAAGAAGGATAGTCTGCCCCCCACAAGATGGGGTCCCGGATAGGGGGCAGGCCCTTCATGCTGATTTTGAGTCATTAACTGGCTTCTTAGATTGCTTTCCCTTGTTCCACGACTGGTTGGATCTCCAGGAAGGCTTGGACTGTTCGTGTTTTGTAGAGGGAGAGGAAGGTTTACCCTTGAAGCTTCGAAAGGAATGAAAATGACTCTGACGGCCCTTCTGCTTAATCCTCTTATCCTGAGTAAGGAAATTACCTTTTCCTCCCGTAATGTCGGAAATGATCTCAGCCAGACCCGGCCCAGACAAGGTCTTTCCCTTGTAAGAGATCGCCAAAAGCGTAGACTTAGATGACACATCCGCAGACCAGGACTTTAACCATAAGGCTCTGCGAGCCAATACGGCAAAACCAGATATTTTTGCTCCTAGCTTAATAACCTGCAGGGAGGCATCCGTAATAAAAAGAATTGGCCAACTTAAGGGCATTGATCCTATCCTGGATCTCTTTGAGGGGAGTGTCTGTCCGAATAGAATCAGACAACGCATCAAACCAGTATGCTGCCGCACTAGTGACGGTAGCAATATACACCGCAGGTTGCCATTGTAAACCCTGGTGTACATACATTTTCTTGAGCAACCCCTCTAATTTATTGTCCATAGAATCTGTAAAGGAACAACTATCTTCTATGGGAATAGTGGTCCTCTTAGCTAGCGTGGAAATTGCCCCTTCAACCTTGGGTACCGTCTGTCAAGACTCCTTAATAGAGTCTGCTATAGGAAACATCTTCTTAAATATAGGGGATGGAGAAAAGGGATACCCGGTCTCTCCCATTCCCTAGCAATAATCTCTGTAGCTCGATCTGGTACAGGAAAAACCTCCACCATGGAAGGTATATCAAAATACTTGTTTAATTTACTAGACTTCTTAGGATTGACTACGACAGAAGTGTCGGAGTCGTCCAGGGTAGCTAAAACCTCCTTAAGTAACAAACGGAGGTGACCGAGCTTAAACCTGAAAGAAACAACTTCAGTATCAGCCAAATGAATTACACTGTCTGAGTCTGAGATTTCACCCTCAGATGCTACCGAAGTATCTTCCTCCTCAGATTTCTGGAAGGGGACATTCAGAATAGCCACGACTGTGTCAGCAACCTTACTCACTGATTGTTTACATTTCCTCTTGCGCTTTCCCTGCAGCATGGGAAAAGCAGACAACGCATCAGATACCGCTGAGGACATTAGGGTAGCGATGTCTTGCAAGGTAACTCCAGGTGGAGTAATAGAGGAAGCGCAGGGCACTGGCTGTGTGGACGATAAATTTTGGGACGTTTGAGGAGAAAGCTACGGCATATCTTGAACATTGTCAGAAGACTCCTGAACAGCATCCACCTTAGACAATGTTGGCTCAGGAAAAAGTCTATCCCTGTAATGTAAAGTTCTCTAAATACATGAGAAACAGAAAGGGATTGGTGGTTCCACATTAGCATCAAAACAAAGAACATGTAACATCTTGCAGGGCCTCTTGGTCCATATTTATTCACCAATAAACAGAATACATAGATAAACTGATATTTTATTTGGAAAATACCCGCAAAAAAAACACTTTACTGTTCCTTTAAATTTTAAAACGAAACTGCTTTATTTTTCTGCAATAAAAATATAAAGTATCACAAAAACCACTCTGGACAACCTCTACGCCTCAGCTTAACTTTGCTGAGGTGCTTACCTGCCTGACTGAAAACGGAGTGATTATTCTGCTAGAAAATCCGGACTCAAATTCTATTTTACTGTAAGGTGAAGACTGGTAACCGTTATACAGCTAATGTCTGAGACGCAGCTACTACTTCGCTTCGGAACACAGGAAGTGAAAGGGAAAAAATGCACGCAACAGAAAATGCCGTCTCAGCTAACCCCGTCCATCATGGGCTTACAACGTTAACCTCCCGATCGGATAAAAGTATTAGCAAAGTCGCAGGGAGTAACGTAATAATAAAAACACCACCTCTGAGCCATAAATCTCCTCGTCCCCAGTGCCTGCTATTGCTGCCAAAAATAAAATGATCCCCCTAGCAATAGGTGAATGTCTCTTGTCCTACAATCTTATTCTAAAGTGCTATCCTTTTACTTTCTGTAATGTGTCCCAAAAAAAATAAAGTTAGCACTTACCTTTAGACTTCTGCCAGGCAGCACGGCAGCTCACTAGGTTTGAGAGGCCAGTTCCCTCACATGGACCTGTGGATAAAAACAAAGACTGAGTAATCTTACTCAAGCTTGCACGATTAAGGCAGCATTAAATACATGGGAGGCGCAGTGAGGATTGTATCCCACAAGTTCCCATTGCTTGAAAGCCACCACTGCTCTACTGAAGAGACTGATATGGACTATGGCTACACCCTAGGACAAAGCAGAACAATCTTGCACCTCTTGAAAAATAATAAAATCTTGCTTGAAGAATCTTCTTTCCAACACCTAACTTTACCACTTCCTTGCTCTAACGTAGGCAAAGAGAATGAATGGGGTTGGAGGGAAGGGAGGTGATATTTAACAGCTTTGCTGTTGTGCTCTTTCCCGCCTCCTGCTGGGCAGGAGTGATATTCCCAATGGTAATTAGATGATCCGTGGACTCACCCTGTCATTAGAAAGAAACATACATTATGATGACAGATAACCATAGGCCCAACAAGTCTGCCCAAAATTAGACCTAAAGTCGATCTACATGCAGCTATATACTCCTTGAACAGTGTCTTTGTTTGTACAGAAACATGGTGTTATGTTCACATGATCTTCACTGCCCAGTGAAATAAGGACTATTTGAAAGGATCCTTGAGAAAGGCACAATACAAGGTTAAAGGTGTCAATGTAGTCCCAATTTCCAAAATATGGATTGGAAGACACACCTATATGTAGGCACAATTCTTTAAAGTGATAATAAACTATATCACTACTGCAACATGCTAATTGATAAATAACAATTTATGCTTACCTGATAAATTCCTTTCTTTCTTGATGGTGATAGTCCATGAAAGAGTTATAAAATTTCAAGGCTCTTACAAAAATCAAAGTTGTGAAGAAGTCTCTCTTTAGCATTCTTAAAGGGACACTGAACCCAAATATTTTCTTTCGTGATTCAGATAGAGCATGAAATTTTAAGCAACTTTCTAATTTACTCCTATTATCAAATTTTCTTCATTCTCTTGGTATCTTTATTTGATATGCAAGAATGTAAGTTTAGATGCCGGCCCATTTTTGGTGAACAACCTGGGTTGTCCTTGCTGATTGGTGGAAAAATTCATCCACTAATAAAAAAAGTGCTATCCAGAGTTCTGAACCCAAAAAAATCTTAGATGCCTTATTTTTCAAATAAAGATAGCAAGAGAACGAAGAAAAATTGATAATAGGAGTAAATTAGAAAGTTTCTTAAAAATGCATGCTCTATCTGAATCACGAAAGAAAAAAAATGCGGGTTCAGTGTCCCTTTAAGAGCTTGAGTGAGAGAAGGAAAGAATAGCTGGCTCTCAAGACTGTCTTGTCTTGATGAAAAATCAGGGAAAGGGAAATCACAGGATACAACAGAAAGTTTAGACATTTTTCTGGCCGAGGAACCTTCCAAGTTAACAGTTGAATATCAAGATCATGCATATGCTCAAAAGGTTGAGCCGGAAAAACTCTAAAAACTAGTTTAAGGTGCCACGGAGAAGAAGCTAGTCTCATAACCGGTCTTACCCTGACCAAGGCCTGAACAAAGGCTTAAATGTCAGAAAGTTTAGAGATCCTTTTGTGATAGACCAACAAGGTCGAAATTTGACCTTTAAGGTAACTGGCTGATTAGTCTTTTTTCCCAGAACATCCTTTTAAAACTGTAAACCGGAGGAATTAAAAAAGAATTCCAAGGTTAATATTTAATCTCATTCTAGGTAAGAAAAGTTTTTTCCACCTTGTGATAAATACGCCTGGTAATAGGCTTCTGTGCTTAAATTAAAAGTGTAAATCACTTGAGCAGAGAAACCTCAGAGACAAAATTAGGCATTCAATCACTATGCCATCAAATCTAGAGATTTGAGGTCTTGATGAAAAAAGGAACCTGAAGAGTGAAGGTCCTTCGTGAGAAGAAGACACTAAGGCTTGCTGTAGGACATTTGGATTAGATCTACATGCCAAGTCCTGCAAGGCCATGCTGGAGCAGTCAGTATAACAGACGCTTGTTCCTTTTACACACAAAAGAAGGAAATCCTGAGATCTTGCACAATACTGGGGTATTGAGAGGTTATGAGATCTGTTTGGTCCTGAAGAGTGTGGATTTCCAAGATATTGATTGGTAACCTTGCCTCTCGAGGAGACCAAACTCCCTGAGCTCTCCATGAACCTCAGAATACACCCCAGTTAGACTGGTTGGCGTCTTTGGTGATCAACACCCAAGTTGGATGGAGAAAGGAGGCCCCTAAACAAAAGATTGATGAATCTACTGCAATGTTAGGGACTGCCAAGTCTTGAAGTCTAAAGAGGTTTTCAGATCCTTGTAATCTCCGTTCCACTGCTGCAACTTTTGTTGTTGTAGAAGACATAAATGTAATCTGGCATCCAAAGCCACTACCATGAGACCTACCATTTCCATAAGTTAAACAACTAAACGAAGAAAAATGAGCTCAAGCCTTCTGCAACTTAAGTCTGAGTTGATCTGCGAGAGGCAATTTTATTGATATTAAATCTATTATGAAACCCAAAAATAAAACCCTGGTTTGGGGAATTAGAGAGCTCTTTGAGAGGCTAATTTTCCAACCATGTATACAGAGTAACAGAACTTTGTATGTTCCTTTACCATCTAAAGAGAGAAAGCCTGTACAAGAATGTCATCTATGTAAGGAGCTACCACAATCTCATGAGCTCTCACTACTGACAATAGTGCTCTGTGAACCTTTTTAAAGATTTTGGGTACCAATGCCAGACCAAAGGGAAGCACCACAAACTGATAATGTCTGTTTAAAAAAGGCAAATATGGTCATCTCTGGTACACACAAATTGACCCACCAGCACTAAAGGAAGTATAGTGTGAATCGTCTCCATTTTGAAAGACGGCACTTTCAGAAATTTGTTTAGCGTTTTGAGATCCAAAATGGGGCTGCAAGTCCCTTCTTTCTTTGGAACGATGAAAAGGATAGAATAGAATCCTTGAGTCTGTTCCTCTAAAAAGGCAAGTGTAATCACATTGTCTCTAATATAGCTTGTAGGTCTGTTACACATACCAAAAAGACTGTGGCCTTTAAAGGATCTTTGAAAATATGGACAGGGGGAATCTTCCTCGAGGAGGACAAGATGGAGAGCCTAGGCGGTACTCCTGGGAAAGGATGTTCAGTACCAAGGGTCCTGAACTGACATACTGAAAAAAGGTTCAATCTGCCCCCCAATCAGAACTTTGTCTGGTTTGGGGGCCACACCTTCATGTACATTTGGACAAGGGGCAGACTTTTTGGACTGATTGGACTTAGGCTAGGAAGAAACAAGGGAACATGTTATTTAATTTGGTGGAGGGAACATAAATGGCACTCTGGTCTGCGGAAGCTCATTCCCTGGGACAGATGATCCTGGGTTAGCCACCAACGGAGTGAGTCTCTGGTCTTCTGATCTACTTGAATCACTGGAGACAAGTCCCCAGTCCTTGTTCCACAGTTGGAACTGGGTGTATCACTCCCATTTTTAACAGGTCTTCTACACAATGTAAGAATGCCTGTCTCTTTATTTGGTTTGAAGATAAGTGAGACATGTGGAACCTTCCCCTTGGGGGTAGTTCCTTGAATTCCAGAAGATAACCCTGAGAAACCATTTCTAGTGCCCAGGGATCCTGAACATCTCTTGCCCAAGCCTGAGCGAAGAGAGTCTGCCCCCTACTAGATCCGGTCCCGGATCGGGGGCTACTCCTTCATGCTGTTTTGGTAGCAGCAGCAGGCTTCTTGGCCTGCTTACCCTTGTTCCAGCCTTGCATCGGTTTCCAAGCTGGTTTGGTTTGCGAAGCATTACCCTCTTGTCTAGAGGCTGCAGAGTTGGAGGCCGGTCCGTTCCTGAAATTGCGAAAGGAACGAAAATTAGACTTATTCTTGTCCTTGAAAGGCCTATCTTGTGGTAGGGCATGGCCCTTACCCCCAGTGATGTCTGAGATAATCTCTTTCAATTCTGGCCCAAAAAGGGTTTTACCCTTGAAAGGGATATTAAGCAATTTTATCTTGGAAGATACATCCGCTGACCAAGACTTTAGCCAGAGCACTCTACGCGCCACAATTGCGAACCCTGAATTTTTCGCCGCTAATCTAGCTAACTGCAAAGCGGCATCTAAAATAAAGGAATTAGCTAACTTAAGTGCGTGAATTCTGTCCATAACCTCCTCATACGGAGTCTCTCTACTGAGCGACTTTTCTAGTTCCTCGAACCAGAACCACGCTGCTGTAGTGACAGGAATAATGCACGAAATAGGTTGCAGGAGGTAACCTTGCTGTACAAAAATCTTTTTAAGCAAACCCTCCAATTTTTTATCCATAGAATCTTTGAAAGCACAATTATCCTCGATAGGAATAGTAGTGCGCTTGGCTAGTGTAGAAACTGCCCCCTCGACCTTAGGGACTGTCTGCCATAAGTCCTTTCTGGGGTCGACCATAGGAAATAATTTCTTAAATATAGGAGGGGGGACAAAAAGGTATGCCGGGCTTCTCCCACTCCTTATTCACCATGTCCGCCACCCGCTTGGGTATAGGAAAAGCGTCGGGGTGCACCGGAACCTCTAGGAACTTGTCCATCTTGCACAATTTTTCTGGAATGACCAGGTTGTCACAATCATCCAGAGTAGATAGCACCTCCTTAAGCAGTGCGCGGAGATGCTCTAACTTAAATTTAAATGTCACAACATCAGGTTCTAAAACACAAACAAGGTGGTCTCCTTACAATATTCCTTATTTATTTGTATACATGAGGAACAGGAACAAACAAAGTCACAACGTTTCGGGGCTATGCCCCTTTATCATGTGATAACATCACTCATTACACACCTGTGATTTATAGGTAATACCTGGGAGTTTTAACCCTTACATTCTTAGAGCATCACAGAATTTGTATATAGCGCCATCTTGTGTCACAATCAGTGTGAATGAAAAAATTAATTAAAAACAACAGATAAGAGGCCTCAATGAACTATTATATGCTTATTATCAAAATTGATGGTAAATTTTGCAACAATTCAATAATTTACAACTACAGTGGATCAACTTAGCTAAATAAATGTAACAATGCAATGCAACATATACAGTGTATAATTAGCAGTATACTTATATCACTTCATAGTCAGCAACATCAACTCAAGGGAATCAGGACTGGCAATGGTCATAGAGATCTAAGATACAGAATGAAAATACAAATTATATTGTATAAATAAAGACAGGACATAAATCCCAAAAAAAGAATTTTTTTTAAATGTAATAACTTTAAAATAATAATTAATAAAAAGGAGTCCAATCTATTTCTCGATTCATGCCTTTAGGTTCCAGGGTATCGAGCTTAAATATCCAAAATGTTTCACGCTGTTTGAGCAATTGCTCCCTATTACCCCCACGTCTGGGGGTGCGGATTTGTTCGATAACCTGGAACCTAAGTTGGTTAACCTGATGGCCTGCAGATAGAAAATGGTGGGCTACGGGTGCAGATAGTACCTTGCATCTAATATTGCTTTTATGTTCCGTAATACGGTCCCCTATGCGTCTTGTTGACTCCCCCACATAGACACGCCCACATGGACATTTGATTAAATAAACCACAAATTTTGTATTGCAAGTAAAAAAATCTCTATAGATAAATTTATAACCAGTGTGTGGGTGCAAAAAATGAGGACTTTTAATGATAGACCCACAATTGCTGCAGCCTAGACATGGAAAACAACCTAGGTTTTTCTTTGTAATATAAGTCTGCCTACAAATTTTACTAGGACCCAAATCAGCTTTAACAAGAATGTCACGCAAGTTTTTAGACCTTTTAAAAGCAGGCATGGGAAATTGCTGAAATTCTTTTATCTCTGCATTGCAGCTCTTCAAAATGCCCCAATGTCGGCGAATGATGTTTGTTATTTGTTTACTCTGTCTGCAATATTCAGAGACAAAAGTCATTCTACTTTAATCAGTTCTAGGAGGTTTAGATTTCAAAAGTTCTTTTCTCTGCAAAGGTAAAACATCCTGAATAGTTTTAGTAATCAAGTCTGGAGGGTACCCGCGTTTCAAAAACTTATCACCCATTTCTGTCAATCTTATTTTTGAAATATCATCATTAGCCACTATTCTCTTTACACGTAGCATTTGACTCCGTGGTAAAGATTTGACAAGAGATGGGTGGTGAGCGCTGTTGAAACTCAAAAGACTATTACGGTCAGTTTTCTTAGTGTATATGTCAGTAAGGAAACCATTACCATTCTTAATCACAGACACATCCAAAAAAAACAATTTTTGTTTCACTGCTGACCAAAGTAAGCTTAATGTTGGAAGTGGATAAGTTAAGATCAGCAACAAAAGACTCCAGGGCCCCAACGTCGCCCAGCCAAACCCCAAAAATATCATCAATATAGCGCCACCAGGTGGCGCCATACCGATGAAAAAGTGGGTGTTCAAATACAAATTTTTCCTCATAGGAATTCATATAAATGTTGGCGTAATTAGGGGCGACGTTGGAGCCCATGGCGGTACCTTGTAATTGTAGAAAAAAAGAATCTTCAAATAAAAAATAATTGTTATATAAAATAACCTCTAGTAACTGTAAAAGAAAATCAATCCTATCAGTAGAATAAGTACCTTTAGATTGTAAAGCATTTCTGACTGCACCAATGCCACTAGCATGTGGTATTGAGGTGTAAAGACTGCTAACATCTAGACTGAACAAAATAAATTTGTCCGTCTGTAGTTGTAAACTATCCAATTTAATCAAGAAATCATTGGTATCCTTAATAAAGGAAGATGACTGCTCAACCATGTCTCTGAATATTGCAGACAGAGTAAACAAATAACAAACATCATTCGCCGACATTGGGGCATTTTGAAGAGCTGCAATGCAGAGATAAAAGAATTTCAGCAATTTCCCCATGCCTGCTTTTAAAAGGTCTAAAAACTTGCGTGACATTCTTGTTAAAGCTGATTTGGGTCCTAGTAAAATTTGTAGGCAGACTTATATTACAAAGAAAAACCTAGGTTGTTTTCCATGTCTAGGCTGCAGCAATTGTGGGTCTATCATTAAAAGTCCTCATTTTTTGCACCCACACACTGGTTATAAATTTATCTATAGAGATTTTTTTACTTGCAATACAAAATTTGTGGTTTATTTAATCAAATGTCCATGTGGGCGTGTCTATGTGGGGGAGTCAACAAGACGCATAGGGGACCGTATTACGGAACATAAAAGCAATATTAGATGCAAGGTACTATCTGCACCCGTAGCCCACCATTTTCTATCTGCAGGCCATCAGGTTAACCAACTTAGGTTCCAGGTTATCGAACAAATCCGCACCCCCAGACGTGGGGGTAATAGGGAGCAATTGCTCAAACAGCGTGAAACATTTTGGATATTTAAGCTCGATACCCTGGAACCTAAAGGCATGAATCGAGAAATAGATTGGACTCCTTTTTATTAATTATTATTTTAAAGTTATTACATTTAAAAAAAAATTCTTTTTTTGGGATTTATGTCCTGTCTTTATTTATACAATATAATTTGTATTTTCATTCTGTATCTTAGATCTCTATGACCATTGCCAGTCCTGATTCCCTTGAGTTGATGTTGCTGACTATGAAGTGATATAAGTATACTGCTAATTATACACTGTATATGTTGCATTGCATTGTTACATTTATTTAGCTAAGTTGATCCACTGTAGTTGTAAATTATTGAATTGTTGCAAAATTTACCATCAATTTTGATAATAAGCATATAATAGTTCATTGAGGCCTCTTATCTGTTGTTTTTAATTAATTTTTTCATTCACACTGATTGTGACACAAGATGGCGCTATATACAAATTCTGTGATGCTCTAAGAATGTAAGGGTTAAAACTCCCAGGTATTACCTATAAATCACAGGTGTGTAATGAGTGATGTTATCACATGATTAAGGGGCATAGCCCCGAAACGTTGTGACTTTGTTTGTTCCTGTTCCTCATGTATACAAATAAATAAGGAATATTGTAAGGAGACCACCTTGTTTGTGTTTTATACTATTGCTTGCAAGTTGGCAGCTACTTGCACCGGTCTCCTGGTTCCTGGGTTGCAGTGCTGGATACCACTGTTTCTTACAACATCAGGTTCTGCCTGTTGAGAAATTCTACCTGAATCAGAAATTTCCCCATCTGACAAAACCTCCCTCATGGCCACTTCAGATTGGTGTGAGGGTATGACAGAGCAATTATCATCAGCGCCCTCCTGCTCTACAGTGTTTAAAACAGAGCAATCGGGCTTTCTCTGAAAAGCAGGCATTTTGGATAAAATATTTGCTATGGAGTTATCCATTACTGCCGTCAATTGTTGCATAGTAACAAGCATTGGCGCGCTAGAAGTACTAGGGGTCTCCTGCGTGGGCAAAACTGGTGTAGACACAGAAGGAGATGATGTAGAACTATGTCTACTCCCTTCATCTGATGAATCATCTTGGGCAACTTTACTATCTGTGGCAGTACTGTCCTTACTTTGTTTGGACGCTATGGCACAATTATCACACAATTTTGAAGGGGGAGACACATTGGCTTCCATACATACAGAACATAGTTTATCTGAAGGCACAGACATGTTAAACAGGCTTAAACTTGTCAATAAAATACAAAAACCGTTTTAAAACAAAACCGTTACTGTCTCTTTAAATTTTAAACAGGGCACACTTTTTTACTGAATATGTGAAAAACTATGAAGGAATTGTTCAAATTTAACCAAATTTTCACCACAGTGTCTTAAAGCATTCCACCCCAAATTTCAGGCCTTTAACCCTTAAAATGACGAAACCGGAGCCGTTTATAGTTTTAAGCCCTCTACAGTCCCAGCTACAGCCTTTGCTGCGACTTTACCAAACCCAGGGGGGTATACGATACCAAATGAAGCCTTTCAGGAACCTTTTCAACTATTTCCAGACCCACACACATGCAGCTGCATGTCCTGCTCTCAAAAGTAACTGCACAGTAATGGCGCGAAAATGAGGCTCTGCCTACTACATAGAAGGCCCTTCCTGACTGGGAAGGTGTCTAAACCAGTGCCTGACGTAAAAAAAACGTTCCCCAAAGTTATAAAGTGTGAATTTCAACATCAAGCTGTATAAAATGCCCAAATAAAGCAATCGATCTAGCCCATAAAAGTGTCTACCAGTTTTATAGCCCATATTAAGCCCTTTGTTCTGTTTGAGACTAAGAAAATGGCTTACCGGTCCCCATGATGGGGACAATGACAGCCTTCCAACATTACACAGTCCTGTTAGAAATATGGCTAGTCATACCTTAAGCAGAAAAGTCTGCCAACTGTTTCCCCCAACTGAAGTTATCTCATCTCAACAGTCCTATGTGGAAACAGCAAACGATTTTAGTTACTGCTGCTAAAATCATATTCCTCTCACAAACAGAACTCTTCATCTTTTTCTGTTTCAGAGTAAATAGTACATACCAGCACTATTTTAAAATAACAAACTCTTGATAGTAGAATAAAAAACTACAACTAATCACCACATACTCTACACCATCTCCGTGGAGATGCTGCTTGTTCAGCGGCAAAGAGAATGACTGGGGTGGGCGGAGCCTAGGAGGGACTATATGGACAGGTTTTGCTGTGCTCTTTGCCATTTCCTGTTGGGGAAGAGAATATTCCCACAAGTTATGGATGACGCCGTGGACCGGACACACCAATGTTGGAGAAATCTAGCTTTCAATGCATTCCAGTGCTGATGTGCTATACAGTTTAATTATCTGAGAAAAGAATGAACTTGTGGCTGCCAAAGCTAAGTGTTCAATTTCAACTGTATGAATTGCCACAGGTTAGCATATTGTTCATCTTAGAGGGCCTGATAATTAAAACAGAATTTATGCTTACCTGATAAATTACTTTCTGCAACGGTGTGTCCGGTCCACGGCGTCATCCTTACTTGTGGGAATATCTCTTCCCCAACAGGAAATGGCAAAGAGTCCCAGCAAAGCTGGCCATATAGTCCCTCCTAGGTGCTGCCCACCCCAGTCATTCGACCGACGGACAGGAGGAAAAATATAGGAGAAACCATATGGTACCGTGGTGACTGTAGTTAGAGAAAATAATTAATCAGACCTGATTTAAAAACCAGGGTGGGCCGTGGACCGGACACACCGTTGGAGAAAGTAATTTATCAGGAAAGCATAAATTCTGTTTTCTCCAACATTGGTGTGTCCGGTCCACGGCGTCATCCTTACTTGTGGGAACCAATACCAAAGCTTTAGGACACGGATGATGGGAGGGAGCAAATCAGGTCACCTAGATGGAAGGCACCACGGCTTGCAAAACCTTTCTCCCAAAAATAGCCTCAGAAGAAGCAAAAGTATCAAATTTGTAAAATTTAGTAAAAGTGTGCAGTGAAGACCAAGTCTACATATCTGATCAACAGAAGCCTCGTTCTTGAAGGCCCATGTGGAAGCCACGGCCCTAGTGGAATGAGCTGTGATTCTTTCAGGAGGCTGCCGTCCGGCAGTCTCATAAGCCAATCTGATGATGCTTTTAAGCCAAAAAGAGAGAGAGGTAGAAGTTGCTTTTTGACCTCTCCTTTTACCAGAATAAACAACAAACAAGGAAGATGTTTGTCTGAAATCCTTTGTAGCCTCTAAATAGAATTTTAGAGCACGAACTACATCCAAATTGTGCAACAAACGTTCCTTCTTTGAAACTGGATTCGGACACAAAGAAGGCATGACTATCTCCTGGTTAATATTTTTGTTAGAAACAACTTTCGGAAGAAAACCAGGTTTAGTACGCAAAACCACCTTATCTGCATGGAACACCAGATAAGGAGGAGAACACTGCAGAGCAGATAACTCTGAAACTCTTCTAGCAGAAGAAATTGCAACCAAAAACAAAACTTTCCAAGATAATAACTTGATATCAACGGAATGTAGGGGTTCAAACGGAACCCCCTGAAGAACTGAAAGAACTAAATTAAGACTCCAAGGAGGAGTCAAAGGTTTGTAAACAGGCTTGATTCTAACTAGAGCCTGAACAAAAGCTTGAACATCTGGCACAGCCGCCAGTTTTTTGTGAAGTAAAACAGATAAAGCAGAAATCTGTCCCTTCAAAGAACTTGCAGAAATTGTGGGAACCAATACCAAAGCTTAGGTCACGGATGAAGGGAGGGAGCAAATCAGGTTACCTAAACGGAAGGCACCACGGCTTGCAAAACCTTTCTCCCAAAAACAGCCTCCGAAGAAGCAAAAGTATCAAATTTGTAAAATTTGGCAAAGGTGTGCAGTGAAGACCAAGTCGCTGCCTTACATATCTGATCAACAGAAGCCTCGTTCTTGAAGGCCCATGTGGAAGCCACAGCCCTAGTGGAGTGAGCTGTGATTCTTTCAGGAGGCTGCCGTCCGGCAGTCTCGTAAGCCAATCGGATGATGCTTTTAAGCCAAAAGGAAAGAGAGGTAGAAGTCGCTTTTTGACCTCTCCTTTTACCAGAATAAACGACAAACAGAGAAGATGTTTGTCTGAAATCTTTTGTAGCTTCTAAGTAGAACTTTAGAGCACGGACTACATCTAAGTTGTGTAGCAAACGTTCCTTCTTTGAAACTGGTTTCGGACACAAAGAAGGTACAACTATCTCCTGGTTAATATTCTTGTTGGAAACAACCTTTGGAAGAAAACCAGGCTTAGTGCGCAAAACAACCTTATCTGAATGGAACACCAGATAGGGCGGAGTACACTGCAGAGCAGATAACTCTGAAACTCTTCTAGCAGAAGAAATAGCAACCAAAAACAAAACTTTCCAAGATAATAACTTAATATCTATGGAATGTAGAGGTTCAAACGGAACCCCTTGAAGAACTGAAAGAACTAGATTTAGACTCCAGGGAGGAGTCAAAGGTCTGTAAACAGGCTTGATCCTGACCAGAGCCTGAACAAATGCTTGAACATCTGGCATAGCTGCCAGTCGTTTGTGTAGTAAGACAGATAAAGCAGAAATCTGTCCCTTTAGAGAACTCGCAGATAATCCTTTATCCAAACATTCCTGCAGAAAGGAAAGAATCTTAGGAATTTTTATCTTATTCCATGGGAATCCCTTGGATTCACACCAACAGATATATCTTTTCCATATTTTATGGTAAATCTTTCTAGTTACCGGTTTTCTGGCCTGAACCAGAGTATCTATCACAGAATCTGAAAACCCACGCTTTGATAGAATCAAGCGTTCAATCTCCAAGCCGTCAGCTGGAGGGAGACCAGATTTGGATGTTCGAATGGACCCTGAACAAGAAGGTCCTGTCTCAAAGGTAGCTTCCATGGTGGAACCGATGACATATTCACCAGGTCTGCATACCAAATCCTGCGTGGCCACGCAGGAGCTATCAAGATCACAGAGGCCCTCTCCTGTTTTATCCTGGCTACCAGCCTGGGAATGAGAGGAAACGGTGGGAACACATAAGCTAGGTTGAAAGTCCAAGGTGCTACTAGTGCATCCACTAGAATCGCCTTGGGATCCCTGGATCTGGACCCGTAACAAGGAACCTTGAAGTTCTGACGAGACGCCATCAGATCCATGTCTGGAATGCCCCATAATTGAGTCAACTAGGCAAAGATCTCCGGGTGGAGTTCCCACTCCCCCGGATGGAAAGTCTGACGACTCAGATAATCCGCTTCCCAGTTTTCCACACCTGGGATGTGGATCGCAGATAGATGGCAGGAGTGATCCTCCGCCCATTGTATTATTTTGGTCACTTCTTTCATCACTAGGGAACTCCTTGTTCCCCCCTGATGATTGATATACGCAACAGTCGTCATGTTGTCTGATTGGAATCTTATGAATCTGGCCTTTGCAAGCTGAGGCCAAGCCCTGAGAGCATTGAATATCGCTCTTAGTTCCAGAATGTTTATCGGGAGAAGAGACTCTTCCCGAGACCATAGTCCCTGAGCTTTCAGGGATTCCCAGACCGCGCCCCAGCCCACTAGACTGGCGTCGGTCGTGACAATGACCCACTCTGGTCTGCGGAAGCTCATTCCCTGGGATAGATGGTCCAGGGTCAGCCACCAACGGAGTGAGTCTCTGGTCTTCTGATCTACTTGAATCACTGGAGACAAGTCTGTATAGTCAAAAAAACAGAGAGTAGTGACAGCATGGATATTTATTCGTGAGACAGCAGGACAAACAGCAACGTTTCGAGAATTCTGTCTCTTTGTCAAGCTAATGTGTACAATAAACTAGAACACCTTATATAGCAATCTACCACCAGGTGGCGCTAAAAACATAGGTAAGAATTAACCTCTTATATACTAAATATATTTATCATATAACACATATAAATTATGTACAAAGGATACTCCATAATTATCATTTCAATAATGTTATTCAGAGATTGACAATTGAATTTAAGAAAAAATGTACAAAATTTAAAGTGCAGTGTACAAAACTTACTCAAAAATGGTTCCCTAGATATTTACTACAATACAAAATAAAATTTATAGTACAATATTGAATTCTGAATAGATTAACAGGGGTTTTTTGAAAAATATTTTACATTTTTAATTTTTCAAATTCTAGAATTCAAACACAGAGATAATTTCCCTATAGAAACACTGATAGATCCCAGTCCTTATTCATACCATTGGGATACATGGTACCCAATTCATGAATCCAGAATGCTTCACGCTGTTTAAGCATTTTCTCTCTGTCCCCACCTCTACGTAATTTGGGGACATGATCAATGATCTGAAAACGAAGTTGATTTATGGCATGTTTTTTATCTAAAAAATGTTCTGCGACTGGAGCTTTAACATTTTTAGTTCTTATAGAACTTTTATGTTCTATGATTCTATCGCGTATGCACCTTGTTGTCTCTCCAATATAGCTCCGCCCACAGGGACATTTAATTAGATAAATTACATAATCAGTGTTACAGGTATAGTAACCCCTAATGTAATATTTTTTACCATTACATGGGTGGTGGAACACCGGGCCTTTAATTAAATTTCCACAACATGAACAATTTAGGCATGCATATGAACCACATCTGTTGGTAGTTATATATCTCTGGTTTATAGTTTTTCTAGATCCTATATCTGCCTTAATTAAATGATCATGGAGATTTTTGCTGCGTTTGTATGCCGGCATAGGTGGTTTCTGGAATTCTAGAATGTTAGGGTTACATTCACTCAATATATTCCAATGTTTCCTCACTATTTTTTGTATTGCCGGACTGAGACTAGAAAATTCTGAGACAAAGGCTAATCTACTATCTTTGTCAGTCTCCTTTCTCTTATTTATAGTTTGTAACAAACTTTCTCTAGGAGTAGACAAAATAGATCTAATTTCCTTTTTAATTAAAGTTGGTGGGTAGCCTCGCTCAATAAACCTTTGACCCATATCTCCCAATCTAGCCTCTACTATATTAGGGTCAGAAACAATACGTCTGACTCTTAATAGTTGGCTTTTAGGAAGAGAGTTTATTAAGGATGGAGAATGTGCACTATCATAATGTAACAAACTGTTACGGTCAGTACTTTTCCTGAATAGATCAGTTTTTAAAGTGCAGCCATCCTTAATCACTCTGGTGTCTAAAAATTCAATAGTTTCCTCATTCCATGTTAATTTAAATTTGATATGATTGCTGGCAGAATTCAAATCTGCCACAAATGCCATTAGGGTTCCAACGTCGCCCAGCCATACCCCGAAGATATCATCTATGTAGCGCCACCAGGTGGCGCCACATAGAGTAAACCAATTATTACAAAAAACAAATTTTTCTTCGAATACATTCATAAAAATGTTGTCGTAGTTTGGGGCGACGTTGGAACCCATGGCTGTACCTTGAATCTGCATATAAAAGTTGTCTTCAAAAAGAAAATAATTGCAATTTAGTACCATATCAAGTAACTGTAACAAAAAGTCAACTTTCTGTCTGTTCAATTTAGAATCATTTGCCAGCACTGACTCTACAGCTCCCAGACCACTGGCATGTGTAATGGAGGTGTATAAACTGTCTACATCTAAGCTATAAAGAATAAACTTACTTGAAGAGAAGTTTAGAGTCTCCAATTTAAGGAGGAAATCACTGGTATCCTTAATGAAAGATGTAGACAGTTCCACATAAGGTCTAAGTATCTTGTCTAAAAAAACAGATACATTAGTAAGTACAGAGTCAGTGCTAGCAATGATGGGGCGACCGGGGGGGGTTTCAAGGTTTTTGTGTATCTTGGGGAGGACATATATCACTGGGGTGTGGGGATGTTTAACTGTAAGAAACTTAACTAGATCTGCATCTATCAAGTTATTTTTAAGAGCTGTATTTAATTTATGATCCAATTCTTTTTGTATAGAGAATACAGGGTTTTTAGTTAGTTTCTTATAAACAGTACTATCCTTTAATTGCCTGTAAATTTCATTAATATAATCAGTTTTAGACATTAAAACTAAAGCTCCACCCTTATCGGCTCTTTTCAATATGATATCCTTTTTTGATTTTATTGCTTCCAAAGTTTCAAAATCTTTTTTGTTAAAATTAACTGATTTTAAATTGTTGTTAAAATAATTTTTCCTATGATTAAATTGCTCATTAGTTTCAGTAATGTGTTGAAGATGTTCAATATCCTTTTTAACTAAATCTATATAGGTTTCCACACTATGATTTAATTGATTAGGAATAAATGTACTCTTATTGCGTAAACCAAGTTGCTGCATAGAAATACTTTCTTTATTTTGCATTTTAGGTTTATCTTGATACGGGATATTACTAAAGAATGCTTTCAATTTTAGAGTACGGAAAAATCTAAATAGATCAGTTTGCAATCTAAAAAAATTACATTTCTGCTTTGGACAGTAAGATAGTCCTTTGTTTAAGACGGAAAGTTCATCAACAGTAATGTCAGCCTTAGAGATATTTACCACGTTGTTAACGGTTATGCTTTCTTCTGAGATCGAAGTTGAAGATTTGATTTCACTTTGTTGGTCGTGGTCTTTTTGGCTTTTGCGGTGTTTCTTTCCTCCACGCCTTTGTCGGCGTCTGAGTCCCCCGGAGATGTGCCTGATGATTCCGAGCTACTGCCATGGTATGCCGATATCCCTCCGCGACGTCTCTGACGACCGGAAGTTGTTCTGCGGTTGGTGCCTTCCGGATCATACCGCCACCGATAGACTCTACCTTGGGTATAATCTTTTTCGTCTCGGCTGAATTTGGTACGTTTCCGTACTTCGATCTCTTTTCTGAGATCATCAATCTTGGATGTAGTATCTGTCAGTATTTTGTTTGACTCCTCTTGTGGCAAGGTATGTTTGATGGTGGATTCCATCTCTGTCAGTTTTGTTTGTTGTTGTACAATTTCTTTGTTAAGGCAATCAACTGTTAGTACCATAATGTCCATAGAGCATTTGTTTAATATTTGCTCGAATACATCACAGTAATCTTTATTATCCCGCATTAGTGTAGGGCGGGCATTCATACGCAGTCCCCGTGGGATTCTTTTTACACGATGATATTCCGCTAAAGTTCTTGCATGTAAATCATATGCAAGTTTTTTCTTTGCAAGCTTTTCATATTCTTTTACTGAAGTATCAGAAGGAGCCATCTGTAGGAAATCTCTTTGGCCTTTGGTAAGGGTGGTAATCCTTGAGGCTTCCATTTCTGAGTAAGAAAAAGTTTTGAATCCTGCTTGTGTCTCTTCCATTGTTTCACACAGTTCTGTGTAATACTGGTGCAGGGACTTTAAGGAAGCAAACAGCTAATGGAGAAGTAGAGTAAAGTCCAGCACACAGGTGCTATCCTGCAAAGTCACAATGACCTGCTTCCAAGGTCAAGGTAATGATATCAAAAAAACAGAGAGTAGTGACAGCATGGATATTTATTCGTGAGACAGCAGGACAAACAGCAACGTTTCGAGACTTCTGTCTCTTTGTCAAGCTAATGTGTACAATAAACTAGAACACCTTATATAGCAATCTACCACCAGGTGGCGCTAAAAACACAGGTAAGAATTAACCTCTTATATACTAAATATATTTATCATATAACACATATAAATTATGTACAAAGGATACTCCATAATTATCATTTCAATAATGTTATTCAGAGATTGACAATTGAATTTAAGAAAAAATGTACAAAATTTAAAGTGCAGTGTACAAAACTTACTCAAAAATGGTTCCCTAGATATTTACTACAATACAAAATAAAATTTATAGTACAATATTGAATTCTGAATAGATTAACAGGGGTTTTTTGAAAAATATTTTAAATTTTTAATTTTTCAAATTCTAGAATTCAAACACAGAGATAATTTCCCTATAGAAACACTGATAGATCCCAGTCCTTATTCATACCATTGGGATACATGGTACCCAATTCATGAATCCAGAATGCTTCACGCTGTTTAAGCATTTTCTCTCTGTCCCCACCTCTACGTAATTTGTGGACATGATCAATGATCTGAAAACGAAGTTGATTTATGGCATGTTTTTTATCTAAAAAATGTTCTGCGACTGGAGCTTTAACATTTTTAGTTCTTATAGAACTTTTATGTTCTATGATTCTATCGCGTATGCACCTTGTTGTCTCTCCAATATAGCTCCGCCCACAGGGACATTTAATTAGATAAATTACATAATCAGTGTTACAGGTATAGTAACCCCTAATGTAATATTTTTTACCATTACATGGGTGGTGGAACACCGGGCCTTTAATTAAATTTCCACAACATGAACAATTTAGGCATGCATATGAACCACATCTGTTGGTAGTTATATATCTCTGGTTTATAGTTTTTCTAGATCCTATATCTGCCTTAATTAAATGATCATGGAGATTTTTGCTGCGTTTGTATGCCGGCATAGGTGGTTTCTGGAATTCTAGAATGTTAGGGTTACATTCACTCAATATATTCCAATGTTTCCTCACTATTTTTTGTATTGCCGGACTGAGACTAGAAAATTCTGAGACAAAGGCTAATCTACTATCTTTGTCAGTCTCATACGCGATAGAATCATAGAACATAAAAGTTCTATAAGAACTAAAAATGTTAAAGCTCCAGTCGCAGAACATTTTTTAGATAAAAAACATGCCATAAATCAACTTCGTTTTCAGATCATTGATCATGTCCCCAAATTACGTAGAGGTGGGGACAGAGAGAAAATGCTTAAACAGCTTGAAGCATTCTGGATTCATGAATTGGGTACCATGTATCCCAATGGTATGAATAAGGACTGGGATCTATCAGTGTTTCTATAGGGAAATTATCTCTGTGTTTGAATTCTAGAATTAAAAATTTAAAATATTTTTCAAAAAACCCCTGTTAATCTATTCAGAATTCAATATTGTACTATAAATTTTATTTTGTATTGTAGTAAATATCTAGGGAACCATTTTTGAGTAAGTTTTGTACACTGCACTTTAAATTTTGTACATTTTTTCTTAAATTCAATTGTCAATCTCTGAATAACATTATTGAAATGAAAATTATGGAGTATCCTTTGTACATAATTTATATGTGTTATATGATAAATATATTTAGTATATAAGAGGTTAATTCTTACCTGTGTTTTTAGCGCCACCTGGTGGTAGATTGCTATATAAGGTGTTCTAGTTTATTGTACACATTAGCTTGACAAAGAGACAGAAGTCTCGAAACGTTGCTGTTTGTCCTGCTGTCTCACGAATAAATATCCATGCTGTCACTACTCTCTGTTTTTTTGATATCATTACCTTGACCTTGGAAGCAGGTCATTGTGACTTTGCAGGATAGCACCTGTGTGCTGGACTTTACTCTACTTCTCCAAGTCTGTATAGTCCCCATTCCACTGTTTGAGCATGCACAGTTGTAATGGTCTTAGATGAATTCGTGCAAAAGGAACTATGTCCATTGCTGCAACCATCAACCCTACCACTTCCATGCACTGAGCTATGGAAGGACGTGGAACAGAGTGAAGAACTTGACAAGCGCTTTGAAGTTTTGACTTTCTGACATCTGTCAGAAAAATCCTCATTTCTAAGGAATCTATTATTGTTCCCAGGAAGGGAACTCTTGTTGACGGAGACAGAGAACTCTTTTCTATGTTCACCTTCCATCCGTGAGATCTGAGAAAGGCCAGAACGATGTCTGTTTGAGCCTTTGCTTTTGAAAGGGACGACGCTTGTATTAGAATGTCGTCCAAGTACGGTACTACTGCAATGCCCCTTGGTCTTAGAACCGCTAGAAGGGACCTGAGTACCTTTGTGAAAATCCTTGGAGCAGTGGCCAACCCGAATGGATGGGCCACAAACTGGTAATGTTTGTCCAGAAAGGCGAACCTTAGGAACTGATGATGTTCTTTGTGGATAGGAATATGTAGGTACGCCTGGATAGTGGGTAGAATCGTTCGAATGGTTTCCATTTTGAACGATGGTACCCTGAGAAATTTGTTTAGGATCTTTAAATCCAGAATTGGTCTGAAGGTTCCCTCTTTTTTGGGAACTACGAACAGATTTGAGTAAAATCCCATTCCTTGTTCCTTCATTGGAACAGGGTGTATCACTCCCATCTTTAACAGGTCTTCTACACAATGTAAGAACGCCTGTCTCTTTATTTGGTTTAAGGATAAGTGAGACATGTGGAACCTTCCCCTTGGGGGTAGTTCCTTGAATTCCAGAAGATAGCCCTGAGAAACTATTTCTAGTGCCCAGGGATCCTGAACATCTCTTGCCCAAGCCTGAGCAAAGAGAGAGAGTCTGCCCCCTACTAGATCCGGTCCCGGATCGGGGGCTACTCCTTCATGCTGTTTTGTTAGCAGCAGCAGGCTTCTTGGCCTGCTTACCCTTGTTCCAGCCCTGCATAGGTTTCCAGGCTGGTTTGGGCTGTGAGGCATTACCCTCTTGCTTAGAGGATGCAGAATTAGAGGCCGGTCCGTTCCTGAAATTGCGAAAGGAACGAAAATTAGACTTATTCTTGGCCTTGAAAGGCCTATCTTGTGGAAGGGCATGGCCCTTTCCCCCAGTATTGTCTGAGATAATCTCTTTCAATTCTGGCCCAAAGAGAGTTTTACCTTTGAAAGGGATGTTAAGCAATTTTGTCTTGGATGATACATCCGCTGACCAAGACTTTAGCCAAAAGCGCTCTGCGCGCCACAATTGCAAACCCTGAATTTTTCGCCGCTAATCTAGCTAATTGCAAAGCGGCATCTAAAATAAAAGAGTTAGCCAACTTAAGTGCGTGAACTCTGTCCATAACCTCCTCATACGGAGTCTCTCTACTGAGCGACTTTTCTAGTTCCTCGAACCAGAACCACGCTGCTATAGTGACAGGAACAATGCACGAAATGGGTTGTAGAAGGTAACCCTGCTGTACAAAAATCTTTTTAAGCAAACCTTCCAATTTTTTATCCATAGGATCTTTGAAAGCACAACTATCCTCGATAGGGATAGTAGTGCGCTTGTTTAGAGTAGAAACTGCCCCCCTCGACCTTAGGGACTGTCTGCCATAAGTCCTTTCTGGGGTCTACCATAGGAAATAATTTCTTAAATATAGGTGGGGGAACGAAAGGTATGCCGGGCTTCTCCCACTCCTTATTCACTATGTCCGCCACCCGCTTGGGTATAGGAAAAGCGTCGGGGTGCACCGGAACCTCTAGAAACTTATCCATCTTGCATAATTTCTCTGGAATGACCAAGTTGTCACAATCATCCAGAGTAGATAACACCTCCTTAAGCAGTGCGCGGAGATGTTCTAATTTAAATTTAAATGTCACAACATCAGGTTCAGCTTGTTGAGAAATTTTTCCTGAATCTAAAATTTCCCCATCTGACAAAACCTCCCTCATGGCCACTTCAGATTGGTGTGAGGGTATGACAGAACAATTATCATCAGCGCCCTCCTGCTCTTCAGTGTTTAAAACAGAGCAATCGCGCTTTCTCTGATATGTAGGCATTTTGGATAAAATATTTGCTATGGAGTTATCCATTACAGCCGTCAATTGTTGCATGGTAATAAGCATTGGCGCGCTAGATGTACTAGGGGCCTCCTGCGTGGGCAAAACTGGTGTAGACACAGTAGGGGATGATGTAGTATCATGTCTACTCCCCTCATCTGAGGAATCATCTTGGGCAATTTCATTATCTGTGGCAGTACTGTCCTTACTTTGTTTGGACGCTATGGCACAATTATCACACAATTTTGAGTGGGGAGACACATTGGCTTTCACACATATAGAACATAGCTTATCCGAAGGCACAGACATGTTAAACAGGCTTAAACTTGTCAATAAAGCACAAAAAACGTTTTAAAACAAAACCGTTACTGTCTCTTTAAATTTTAAACAGAGCACACTTTATTACTGAATATGTGAAAAAGTATGAAGGAATTGTTCAAAATTTACCAAAATTTCACCACAGTGTCTTAAAGCCTTAAGAGTATTGCATACCAATTTTCAGAGCTTTAACCCTTAAAATAATAACGGAACCGGAGCCGTTTACAAATTTAACCCCTATACAGTCCCAGCTACAGCCTTTGCTGTGACTTTACCAAGCCCAGAGGGGAATACGATACCAAATGACGCCTTCTAGAAACTTTTCCAACAACTTTCTGGTCCTCACACATACATCTGCATGTCTTGCTCTCAAAAACAACTGCGCAGTAATGGCGCGAAAATGAGGCTCAGCCTACAACTGGGAAGGCCCTCCCGGACTGGAAAAACAGAATTTATGCTTACCTGATAAATTACTTTCTCCAACGGTGTGTCCGGTCCACGGCGTCATCCTTACTTGTGGGATATTCTCTTCCCCAACAGGAAATGGCAAAGAGTCCCAGCAAAGCTGGCCATATAGTCCCTCCTAGGCTCCGCCCACCCCAGTCATTCGACCGACGGACAGGAGGAAATATATATAGGAGAAACCATATGGTACCGTGGTGACTGTAGTTAGAGAAAATAATTCATCAGACCTGATTAAAAAACCAGGGCGGGCCGTGGACCGGACACACCGTTGGAGAAAGTAATTTATCAGGTAAGCATAAATTCTGTTTTCTCCAACATTGGTGTGTCCGGTCCACGGCGTCATCCTTACTTGTGGGAACCAATACCAAAGCTTTAGGACACGGATGAAGGGAGGGAGCAAATCAGGTTACCTAAACGGAAGGCACCACGGCTTGCAAAACCTTTCTCCCAAAAATAGCCTCCGAAGAAGCAAAAGTATCAAATTTGTAAAATTTGGCAAAAGTGTGCAGTGAAGACCAAGTCGCTGCCTTACATATCTGATCAACAGAAGCCTCGTTCTTAAAGGCCCATGTGGAAGCCACAGCCCTAGTGGAGTGAGCTGTGATTCTTTCAGGAGGCTGCCGTCCGGCAGTCTCGTAAGCCAATCGGATGATGCTTTTAAGCCAAAAGGAAAGAGAGGTAGACGTCGCTTTTTGACCTCTCCTTTTACCAGAATAGACGACAAACAGAGAAGATGTTTGTCTGAAATCCTTTGTAGCTTCTAAATAGAATTTTAGAGCACGGACTACGTCCAAATTGTGTAACAAACGTTCCTTCTTTGAAACTGGTTTCGGACACAAAGAAGGTACAACTATCTCCTGGTTAATATTTTTGTTAGAAACAACTTTAGGAAGAAAACCAGGCTTAGTACGCAAAACCACCTTATCTGCATGGAACACCAGATAGGGCAGAGAACACTGCAGAGCAGATAACTCTGAAACTCTTCTAGTAGAAGAAATTGCAACCAAAAACAAAACTTTCCAAGATAGTAACTTAATATCTATGGAATGTAAAGGTTCAAACGGAACCCCTTGAAGAACTGAAAGAACTAGATTTAGACTCCAGGGAGGAGTCAAAGGTCTGTAAACAGGTTTAATCCGAACCAAAGCCTGAACAAATGCTTGAACATCTGGCACAGCTGCCAGTCTTTTGTGTAGTAAGACAGATAAAGCAGAGATCTGTCCCTTTAGAGAACTTGCAGATAATCCTTTCTCCAAACCTTCTTGTAGAAAGGAGAGAATCTTAGGAATTTTTATCTTATTCCATGGGAATCCTTTGGATTCACACCAACAGATATATTTTTTCCATATCTTATGGTAAATTTTTCTAGTTACAGGTTTTCTGGCCTGAACCAGAGTATCTATAACAGAATCTGAAAACCCACGCTTTGATAAAATCAAGCGTTCAATCTCCAAGCCGTCAGCTGGAGGGAGACCAGATTTGGATGTTCGAATGGGGACTGTCTGCCATGAGTCCTTTCTGGGGTCGACCATAGGAAATAATTTCTTAAATATAGGGGGGGGAACAAAAGGTATGCCGGGCTTTTCCCACTCCTTATTTACTATGTCCGCCACCCGCTTGGGTATAGGAAAAGCGTCGGGGGGCACCGGAACCTCTAGGAACTTGTCCATCTTGCATAATTTCTCTGGAATGACCAAGTTGTCACAATCATCCAGAGTAGATAACACCTCCTTAAGCAGTGCGCGGAGATGTTCTAATTTAAATTTAAATGTCACATCATCAGGTTCAGCTTGATGAGAAATTTTTCCTGAATCTGAGATTTCTCCATCAGACAAAACCTCCCTCATGGCCCCTTCAGATTGGTGTGAGGGTATGACAGAACAATTATCATCAGCGCCCTCTTGCTCTACAGTGTTTAAAACAGAGCAATCGCGCTTTCTCTGATAAGTAGGCATTTTGGATAAAAGATTTGCTATGGAGTTATCCATTACTGCCGTTAATTGTTGCATGGTAATAAATATTGGCGCACTAGATGTACTAGGGGCCTCCTGCGTGGGCAAAACTGGTGTAGACACAGTAGGAGATGATGTAGTATCATGTTTACTCCCCTCATCTGAGGAATCATCTTGGGCAATATCATTATCTGTGGCAGTACTGTCCTTACTTTGTTTGGACGCTATGGCACAATTATCACATAAATTTAAATGGGGAGACACATTGGCTTTCATACATATAGAACATAGCTTATCTGAAGGTACAGACATGTTAAACAGGCTTAAACTTGTCAACAAAGCACAAAAAACGTTTTAAAATAAAACCGTTACTGTCTCTTTAAATTTCAAACAGAAAACACTTTATTACTGAATATGTGAAAAAGTATGAAGGAATTGTTAAAAAATTACCAAAATTTCACCACGGTGTCTTAAAGCATTAAAAATATTGCACACCAAATTTCAGAGCTTTAACCCTTAAAATAACGGAACCGGAGCCGTTTTAAAATTTAACCCCTATACAGTCCCAGCTATAGTCTTTGCTGAGACCCAACCAAGCCCAGAGGGGAATACGATACCAAATGACGCCTTCTAGAAGCTTTTTTAGTGATTCTTAGATCCTCACACATGCATCTGCATGCCCTGCTCTCCAAAAACAACTGCGCAGTAATGGCGCGAAAATGAGGCTCAGTCTATAACTAGAAAGGCCCCCTGACTGAAAAAGGTGTCCAACACAGTGCCTGCCGTTTTATAAACGTTCCCCAAGATTATAAATGCCAATTGTTAGCCTAAATCTGAATAATATGCCCAAATAAAGCAATCGATTTAGCCCATAAAAATGTCTACCAGTTTTTTAGCCCTTATTAAGCCCTTTATTCTGTATGTTTGACTAAGAAAATGGCTTACCGGTCCCCATGAGGGGAAATGACAGCCTTCCAGCATTACACAGTCTTGTTAGAAATATGGCTAGTCATACCTTAAAGGGACACTAAACCCAGAAAAAAAACTTATCTTCAATCAAAATATCGATCTATTTTGAATAGTTATGTAATTAGCATTGTTTGTCAAATTATTACCGTTTATTAGCAATCCGATATAGAAAATCAATTTATTTCCAAACCCACCGCTGGCTATTGTTTTCTAAACTCTAATCCTGAATGATAACCCAGGTTATCAAAATGGCGATTTTGGACGCTATGCGCATGCGCAATATCCCGGCACATCACTCACAGCAGACAGGAAGACCCTGTATCTAAATCAGACATAGCTGATGAATACGCTACACATCGCAGGTAAGAGCTGAGTGCTGCGCTGCGATGCGTGAATCAACCCTAACAATAACGAACATTAAATCTTTATAGCACAATATGAAAAATTATGAATTAAACACATATTAATTTCATACCTTAATTTTAAACTTTGTGGATATTATGACGATTACTCTGATGGAACCAAATACTATTGTTATGGACACTTTTTTATGTGCAAATATGCTTGCCACAACGGATCGCAACTCGCATGCGCATGGTGACTACATTGTCACATAATGATATGCACGAAATAGGAAATTGGGTTTGGTAGTGCACGCCCCCTATTAGAGGGTTGGCTATAATGACGTCATCTGCAAAAAAATGTATTTAATTTTATAGCGTTTCTAAAGTTCATTGGACTGTAAAATTAGGTTGTTGAATAAATGTACACCTTATTGATTGGAAATTGATTTTCAGGTAGTGACCAAAAACGGAAAGTTTTGGAATCCTTTAAGCAGAAAAGTCTGCTAACTGTTTCCCCCAACTGAAGTTACTTCATCTCAACAGTCCTATGTGGAAACACAGCAATCGATTTTAGTTACTGTCTGCTAAAATCATCTTCCTCTTACAAACAGAAATCTTCATCCTTTTCTGTTTCAGAGTAAATAGTACATACCAGCACTATTTTAAAATAACAAACACTTGATAGAAGAATAAAAACTACATTAAAACACCAAAAAAACTCTTAACCATCTCCGTGGAGATGTTGCCTGTGCAACGGCAAAGAGAATGACTGGGGTGGGCGGAGCCTAGGAGGGACTATATGGCCAGCTTTGCTGGGACTCTTTGCCATTTCCTGTTGGGGAAGAGAATATCCCACAAGTAAGGATGACGCCGTGGACCGGACACACCAATGTTGGAGAAAGGTGTCTAACACAGTGCCTGCCGTTAAAAAACGTTCCCCAAGTTTATAAGTGTGAATTATCAGCATAAACATGAATAAAATGTCCAAATAAAGCAATCGATTTAGCCCATAAAAGTGTCTACCAGTTTTATAGCCCATATTAAGCCTGTTATTCTGTTTGAAACTAAGAAAATGGCTTACCGGTCCCCATGAGGGGAAATGACAGCCTTCCAGCATTACACAGTCTTGTTAGAAATATGGCTAGTCATACCTTAAGCAGAAAAGTCTGCTGTTTCCCCCAACTGAAGTTACTTCATCTCAACAGTCCTATTTGGAAACAGCAATCGATTTTAGTTACTGTCTGCTAAAATCATCTTCCTCTCACAAACAGAAATCTTCATCCTTTTCTGTTTCAGAGTAAATAGTACATACCAGCACTATTTTAAAATAAACTCTTGAAAGTAGAATAAAAAACTACAACTAAACACCACATACTCTTAACCATCTCCGTGGAGATGTTGCCTGTGCAACGGCAAAGAGAATGACTGGGGTGGGCGGAGCCTAGGAGGGACTATATGGCCAGCTTTGCTGGGACTCTTTGCCATTTCCTGTTGGGGAAGAGATATTCCCACAAGTAAGGATGACGCCGTGGACCGGACACACCAATGTTGGAGAAAATTATTATACACTAAAATTATAAGTGAAGCAATCACCTAGCCTGTAAGACAAAGTAATCAAATACTGAGTTGCATATATGTTTGTCAGCAGAGGGATGTATGCCTGACCCAAAGTAAATTAAACACTTGATCCTATGATTAAAAACTCGGAAGCATGGAGAGATATCACACAAAATCATTGGGGGCTTTAGTTCAGAATTATTTTGTAATGTGTCTCTCCTTTATATCTAGAACCCCGCTTAGGGCAGTTTATAAGTTAAAATGTGACTTCCTAATCTTCATTGAGAACCCTTGTAGTACTTATGACACTTTTTAAATAATCTCATAAAAACAAAGAATCAAAGAAAGGAGCATCTATGCCAGTTTAAAAAATAATAGCTACTGCAATTTATAGGCAGTTTACAATCTGTTTTTTTGTAATAGCAAGATATAAAAAAAGAATTATAAGCATGTCAGTTTCAGTTAATTTTGTAGTTTATCTTTCATGTACACATCAATTTGCAGTTTAGGTCCCAGGCACAAACTCAGATGTCAAATGGGAGGAAAATCAATAGTATAAGGAAGCATAACCACAGAACAAGGTATAATGATCATAACAGGTTATTTTTAAAATCACTCATAAATGTAAAAAGAATTTGACAGCACAGATATTTATAGCTACACATTTTTCAGCATGCTATGTCATTATTTTATCCGAACACACAGATAACTCAAGAACACACCTGCAGTTTCCAAATGGGATTTTTCGAATTAATGCAGATAGGCAGTTGAACAAACTCATTGCCGAAGCCAAGCAAAAGACACATATGATGACATATACTAGAAAAACAAAAAAGGAAAATTAATAAAAAGAATATGAGCAGTCCAAACATTTACATCCCTAAGTGCTATGGTAAGTTGCAGATGGACAGTAAATCAAATGAATTCTACAGGGACAATTTAATCAGACTCTGTATATTGTTATATCCTTTTAAAGTAAAATCTACCACTGTAAACAGTGTCACTATGACTTTCATGCCCAACTAATTATGAGCGTTTATCTGCCCCCATCCCACTTCTTCAAATCTCTCCATCTGTAACGCACAGAGCACCACCTCTTGCCAGTAACAAAAAAAATTCTGTACATGTATGTATGTATATGCACTTTTTAGATTATATTGTGCTAAAGAATTGCTGGCTCAAATGTGTGTATGTATATATTTATAGCCTCTGATGAAGCAGAGTCATGTCCAGGAAACGCGTCAGGCACGCTCCCTTCATGTCATTACGCCAACTACACTGAGAGGTGTTTTAAAAAAGCAATGTGTATATTTCCTAACGGAACAGCTTGAGGGGAGAACCCAGCAGCGACTTACCTACAAATACAGCGGATATCAAAACTGTACTAAGGACGCTATTTCGGGTGTATCCCGCTTGCCATTCTGCCTGCACATACCTCACATTTTTGAGGGTTGATCTTGTGAGTAGCTCCTTTGAGGGAATTGGGCTACTGTTTTACTCTGAAAACTTTTGTGCGCTCTCTTTTGTTCATATTTTTGCAGATTCGTTATGTCACCTGATTTGTCTGTCAGGCCAGTGAGAGCAGCCGGACTCTAGGATAGTGCTAACGCTTGAGACTACATTTTCACCAGAACTTTGGATGTGTGAGACTCAAATTTAACAGGGTGCAATTATACACCACTGTTTTTTATACCTATATCAGCAATATATATATATTTTACATATGCTTATATGCTCATTGCACATAAATACACACATACACACACACACACACACATATATATATTACATATGCGTATATGCTCATTGCACATAAATACACACATACACACACACATATATATATATATACACACATACACACATGCACATGTGAACTTATGATCCTGTACTTATGCATATCTAATAGCTTAAATCCTTGTAAAGCTATATAAGTATATACATATACCCATCTCATTTTAAAAATACATATACATACTTCAAACCCAGAAAAAGCGTTTATATAACACAGCCTAAATATGGCTGCCTGGCTACCCATACAGTAACATTGTAAAAGAGGGAGACTATTTGAGACAAAAAATATAATAATAATAATAATAATGATGGATTTGCAAATTGTAACAGCAATTCTCAATTTTCCTCACACACACACACACACTGTATATACACATACATACACACATATACATACACACACATTTGAGCCACACACACTAACACATACAAGAGAGGAAAAATATCACTACAGGGGGATATAAATTACCAGCCCATTTTTATGAACACTGATTTAGTAAAAAACTTTGTAGAAGACAAAACATTATGAGCAGACGATATATATATGACAAACACTTACCTTAAAAATAGAGATATCATGCTGTGCTCTAATACCTTTCAGGTAATACTTAAAGGTACATGAAACCCACATTTTTTTCTTTCATTATTCAGGTACAACATGTAATTTTAAACAACTTTCCAATTCTATTCTATTATCTAATTTTCTTCATTTTCTTGGTATCCCTTGAAAAAGATACGTAGGGAGGCTCAGAGCTGCCGATTGGTGGCTGCACATATATGCCCCATGTCATTGGCTCATCTTGTGTTCAGCTAGCTCCCAGTAGTGCATTGCTGCTTCTTCAACAAAAGAATATCAAGAGAACAAAGCAAAATAGATAATAGAAGTAAATTGAAAAGCTGTTTGAAATTATATTCTCTGTCTGAATCATGAAAGAAAAATGTTGGGGTTTCGTGTCCCTTTAAGGGTTTAAATTATTCTCAAATACACCAAGAATGTCCACAGTAGCTTCATGGATATTCTTTGGCTTTGAACAATACTGCAACTTCAACCAGTAGTCACTTTGCAACCTTTACTTATAGATGACACTAAGGGCCTAATTTTCAAAACCTTTCTAACTTGAAGTGAAATAATCTCACAGACCGCATAGGGGCAGGACTGAACTCTCTAAGAACAGAGGCAGAACCTGAGAGTACCAGAGAGATGTGAGCTGCCTCCCTTAGAAAAAATTGAGACTCTTATGTGATAAAGGATCTCGGGGGGGGGGGGGAGCAAGTTTAACAGGGGAGCACCTGGAACTGATATTAATTCTATCTGAAGCAAATACAAATTCAACTGAAATGTTTTCACTACAGTTCAACTTCCTTTTGCTTCTTTGTTAGTATATATTCATTTTCTGTCAGTTAAAGGGACATTAAACTGCTAGACACAGCTTCAACAGAATGTTTACTAGTTACCATGCTACTGCAATTTCTCTTGTGCCTGCAGATCTCATTTTTTTTTTTAACCCTGTACAGGTCCAGTTGGTGAAGCTCTGCATTTTTACACTAGGTACCTCTTTTTCTTTCTCCCATATTCTAGCACCTTGTGACAGACGTGGTGAACATTGACGGATCAGTGATGTTGCCGGTTTCTTCACTGCTGCATTGTGTGCTTTAAATTTGCAGACACAATGCAGAGAGACAGGTTAACATTTTTGCCGTTTATATACACAGCTTAAAAGTTACATCACATATATAAAAAAGGCCACGATAATAATATAGAACAATACAGCCGCTGCAAAAAAATTAAAGCTCCCGCTCTGTATTATGCAAACTAACGTGAAGTGCACAATACAGCTGTCAAAAAGCCGGCACAACTTTTGTCACAGCTCCAAGATGACGGCAACCAGTATGAAGACATGGAGCTTTACCAACTGGCACCAGAAATGGATTAAATAAGAGAATGGCTTTGTAGAGAGCTGCTGGTATAGGATAGCATGGTGAGTAGCACTCACTATAGGGAAGCAAAGGGGGTAAGCCGCGCAGCAATTACAAATGTATATGAATATATACATATATATTTATGTGTTTGTGTGTATATACACATATTAACACATAAATATATTTGTATATAAGCATATACATATATAATTAAAGGGAACACACAGTCCCCATAGACCGCAATGTAAAGGCACTTTTTAGTGCCGTTTTTTTCCCAGTACCCCACACCTGCACACTTTAGTCCCCAAAAACTGCTTAGTGAGAGTTTTTATTATAATAATAATAAAAAAATTATACTTTTATTTTTTTTAAATAAAAAACTAAAAACAAAAAATGTATGCTTACCTGATAAATATCTTTCTTTCCTGGCATGGAGGGTCCACAAATTCTAATTACTAGTGGGAATTCAACTCTTGGCCACTAGGAGGAGGCAAAGAACACCTCAGTAGAGCTGTTAAGTGTCACTCCCATTACCCATAAACCCCAGCCATTCGGCCGAAGAAAAAGCAGATGACACAAGGGTATAGAGGTGCCTGAGGTTTATACAAAAGAATGCTGTCTTAAATCAAATTAAGGGCAGGTTGTGGACTCTCCATGCCAGGAAAGAAAGAAATTTGTCAGGTAAGCATAAATATTGTTTTCTTTCCAATGGCATGGAGAGTCCACAAATCCATTCTAATTACTAGTGGGAACCAATACCCAAGCTATAGGATGCAGAATGGAAGGGAGGGAGAACAAGACATGCGGACCTAAACAGAAGGCACCACCGCTTGAAGAACCTTTCTCCCAAAGGAAGCATCAGCCGAGGCAAAAGTACAAAATTTGGAGAAGGTATGCAATGAGGACCATGTGACCGCCTTGCAGATTTGCTCCACAGAAGCTTCATTTTTGAAGCCCAGGAAGAAGAGACAGCCCTAGTTAAAAGAGCCGTAATTCTCTCAGGAGGCTGTAGTTCAGTTGTCTCATAAGCTAACCGTATAACACTTCTCAACCAGAGAGAAAGAGAAGAAGTAGTGGCCTTTTGACCCTTACGCTTACCAGAGAAAACAACGAACAGGGCAGTTGATTGACAAAAATCTTTTGTTACTTGAAGGTAAAATTACATTTTTAGAGCATGCAAAACATCCAGGTTATACAACAGGCGTTCCTTCTGAGATGAAGGATTAAGACAAAATGAAGGAACAACAAATTCCTGATTGATATTGCAATCCGATACTACCTCGGGAAGAAATCCCAACTTAGTACGAAGAACCGCCTTATCCGCATGAAAATAAGGTAAGGAGAATCACACTGCAGAGCCAAAAGCTTGAAAACTCTGCCTTTTCAAGATAACAACTTAATATCAACTGCATGAATAGGCTCAAACGGAGCCTGCTGCATAACTTTAACAACAAGATTAAGGCTCCAAGGGGGAGCAATCAGGCTTAAACACAGGCCTGATTCTGACCAAGGCCTGCACACAAGAGTTAAAGGGACAGTCTAGGCCAAAATAAACTTAAATGATTCAGATAGGGCATGTAATTTTAAACAATTTTCCAATTTACTTTTATCACCAATTTTGCTTTGTACTCTTGGTATTCTTAGTTGAAAGCTTAACCTAGGAATTTCATATGCTAATTTCTTAGACCTTGAAGGCCACCTCTTTTCAGAATGCATTTTAACAGTTTTTCACCACTAGAGGGTGTTAGTTCATGTGTTTCATATAGATAACACTGTGCTTGTGCACCTGAAGTTATCTGGGAGCAGGCACTGATTGGCTAAACTGCAAGTCTATCAAAAGAACAGTAAAAGTATATTAATCTAATTGTGTTGGTTATGCAAAACTGGGGAATGGGTAATAAGGGACCCTCAAGTAGAAGGTCCTTCCTCAAAGGCAATCTCCAAGGGGGAAGAGATGACATCTTCACCAGATACGCGAACCACATCATGCGAGTCCAGGCAGGAGCTATTAGAATCACTGACGCCCTCTCCTGTTTGATACGAGCAATAACTCGAGGAAAGAGAGCAAATGGAGGAAACAGGTACACAAGAACAAAGTCCCAAGGGACCGCCAAAACTCAGATCAGACCCATACCTTGGAAGCTTGACGTTTAGACGAGACGCCATCAGATCAATCTCCAGATCCCCCCCCCACTTGAGGGTTAACATTGCGAATACCTTCGGATGGAGAGAACACTCCCAGGGTGAAAGTTCTGCCTGCTCAGAAAATCCGCTTCTCAGTTGTCCACCACTGGGATTTGGATGGCAGAGAGAAGACAATCTTGAGACTCTGCCCACTAAAGAATGCAAGCCACCTCCTTCATAGCTAAGGAACTCCGGGTTCCTCCCTGGTGGTTGATATACGCTACTGAGGTGATGTTGTCCAACTGGAATCTGATAAACTGGACCAAACGTAATTGAGGCCAAATTGAAGACTGCTCTCAAGTCTAGAATACTTATTAGGAGAGAAGACTCTTCGAGTCCAAAGACCTCGAGCCTTTAAAGAACCCCAAACTGCTCCCCAGACAGACAGGCTGGCATCTGTAGACAATCAACCAGGATGGTCTCAGAAAGCATGTTCCCTGAGACAGATGGTCTTGAGAAATCCACCAGAATAGAGAGTCTCTCGTTAGGGGGGTCTAAAACTATCCTCAGAGGGATCAGAGTGGTCTCCATTCCATTGTCTGAAAATGCGTAATTGTAGAGGTCTCAGATGGGAACGAGCAAAAGGAATAAATGTCCATGGAAGCAACCATTAGACCAATTACTTTCATACACTAAGCCACTGATGAACGATAGCGGACTGAAGAAAAAAAGACAAAAATTTTTGATTTTCTGAAGTCCGTCAAGAAAATCTTCATGGACAGAGAGTCTATGACCAACCCCAAAAAGTGTGGCACCAGGAAACTCTTTTCCATATTTACCTTCCACCCATGGGTACTTAGAATAGCCAACGGAATGTAAGTGTTTCTGCCCGGTCCCGAACCGGGGACCTTTCGCATTTGTCAAGCGAACGTGATAGCCACTACACTACAGAAATCCTGTTATTCTGTATGAAAATTTGCTAAATGAAAAGATAGTGCCTGAACCAAGATATCATCCAGGTACAGAGCCACCGCAATTCCCTGAGATCTGGCCACCGCCAAAATAGCCCCTAGAACCTTTGTAAAGATTTGGGGAGCCGTGGCAAGGCCAAAGGGAAGGGCAATAAATTGAAAGTGTTTGTCTAGAAAGGCAAACTGTATGAATTGAAGATGTTCCATGTGAATAGGAACATGAAGATACGCGTCCTTCAGGACTAAGGTAGACATAAATTAACCCTCCTGAAGCAAAGTGAAAATGGAACGTATAGTTTCCATTTTGAAGGACGGAACCTTGAGAAATTTGTTGAGACACTTAAAGTCCAAGATGGAACGAAAATAACTCAGGTAAGCATCCTTCAGGTCGATGGCAGGTATAAACTGACCCTCCTGAACTAAATGGAAAATAGAACAAATAGTCTCTATTTAGAAGAATGGAAACTTGAGAACTATGCAAGAACACCTGAGGTCTAAAAGTGTCGAAAAGTTCCCTCTATCTAAAGAACTGCGAAAATAATGGGATAGAATATTGTATGATACAATAATATGTACACATTAATATGGAAGCTCCTCACTATGAAGGAAAACCCAATTATAGTGAAAAAAAAAAACTCCACAGACTGAGAGAGATTAATTAGGAGTCTTTTATATATATATATATATATATATATATATATATATATATATATATATATATATATATATATATATATATATATATATATATATATATATATATATATATATATATATATATATATAATTAAACATTTACATAGAAACTGCCATCAGATGGCAGCAAAGGATAAGAAAAGGCATTATTTTCCAGAGAAAAACATCTAAAAAATAAAGTACAGAAAACATGTTGAGTTTTATTAAAAAAACTCAATATGAAATGCCATAAACAAGGTTTCCAGCCTTTAGCTCTGTTTCTGTGTTCAGTGCTCTTAGAAATATGAAACCATATTTCTATCAAGTCACATAAAAATAAAGGCAAGCAGACTGCAGATTTTCCTACACCCTCAAAGATACAAACTCTTAAGGTATGAAAGAGCACATACTAATAGCTCAATCAAACTATCTTTCTGCAAGAGATCCTTTCAAGCATGACTATGAAATGCTGAGCGCACCGACTTGAAAACAAAAGAGCAGCCCTTTGTATCTGCCCACAATGGCGGTTAAAACTATGGCTCAGCCGCAGTATATCTGAAGTAGCAGAATATATATATATATATATATATATATATATACACACATATATACATATATATAAATATGAACCACTTTGGAAGGTAGCAGGTCCCACTAGGTCCCTGATCTATATCCCAGTCGTTCTTCTATGATATTTCTGATCCTGTGAAATATATAAGTAAGGACTTGCCCTCCAGGGTCTTCTGCTGTGGAGCAGTCACAGCACATCAGGTCTGTCAGCCTCATCTGTCCGCTGGCAGGGACCTGAAGATACAAGAAAAACAGAGTAACCGACCCTGGTTTTCTATATAAGAGGTAGCATACATTGTTGGAGTTAAAGCAAGGACTACCTCACCGACCTCCAACTGCTTAAAGCCACCATTACTCTTACTAAAGAGAATAACATGGACACAGCATTGTCCCAATCCTTGCTTGCAGGAAAACTACCCATTAAAGGATTAATTTTCTTCTGTGAAGGGACATTGGGTATTGAGGAGGTGTTTTGGAACCTTACAATTGAGGTTAATATAACACTATACCCTATGTATGTCCACTGATGTGCTTCTGCTGCGAGTTCTATATGTGTTTTTTTGAATGTGTGGCTGGTTATATGCCTAACATAACACTGCTGTATTTGTTTGAGCTTTGCGAGAAAGCTCTAAACCACGTGAGTAATACTCTGTGAAGTTGCTTGGAATAACTAAAGAGATAAACAGAATTGCACTATTTTGTATTACTTTCTCTCTTATTTCTCTTGAGGTGAAGCTGTGGATTAAGAAGGGAAGACTATAATTGGCTTTATGAAAATCGGACATTGTATCCTCCTTTTAATAATATATTTTTATATACACTTTTTTGTCACATATATTGGTATAATGAGTTGGGAAATTCTAGAGAAATGCTTAAACAAATGTTACACTTTAAACCCATTAGATTATAGGTGATTATATCTACTGTAGATTTAGTCGACTAAAATCTTATATTTTGTTGACTAAAACAAATCAGATTATTAAATTATGACTAAAACTAAATGGCATTTTAGTCAAAAGACTGACTAAAACTAAATCAAAATTTGTTGTTAAAATCAACACTGGTTTCATTATGCATTAAGCAACATTTTTCATACAAAATTTCTTTTGTGATTCAGATAGAGCATGCAATTTTAAGCAACTTTCTAATTTACTCCTATTATCAACTTTTCTTCATTCTCTTGGTATCTTTATTTGAAAAGAAAGAATGTAAGTTTAGATGCCGGCCCATTTTTGGTGAACAACCTTTCTTGTTTTTACCGATTGGTGGATAAATTCACCCACCAATAAACAAGTGCTGTCCAGAGTCCTGAACCAAACATGTGCTGGCTCCTTAGCTTAGATGCCTTCTTTTTCAAACAAAGATAGCAAAAGAACGAAGAAAAATTGATAATAGGAGTCAATTAGAAAGTTGCTTAAAAGTGCATGCTCTATCTGAATCACAAAAGAAAAAAATTGGGTTCAGTGTCCCTTTAACCCCCAAATGACCGAGAGTTAACGTCTGAGGACGTACCCTGCACGCCCTCGGTCTGGAAAGCAGCTGGAAGCAATCCTGCTCGCTTCCAGCTGCTTTCCGGTTATTGCAGTGATGCCTCAATATCACTCGATATGGCCGGTATCGTTGGTGGGTGGGAGCCGGCGTGGGAGGCGGGTGGGCAGCCATCGATGGGCCGTGTGATGTGGAGGGGGCGCACATGGACACGGGGGCAGGTGGGAACCGCTACACTACAGAAAAATTTAATGTTAATAAGGGGGATTTACTATTATTATAAAAACAATCTAAGGGATCTGGGAGTGGTGGGGGGTTGGTCTTTGGGGGGGGAGAAAGCTACACTACAGAAAAGGTAAAAAATTTTTTTTAAAAAAGCATAATTTTTTTCTAAACTGGGTACTGGCAGACAGCTGCCAGTACCCAAGATGGCGCCCATTAAGGAAGAGGGGGAGGGTTAGAGAGCTGTTTGGTGGGAGATCAGTGAGATTGTGGGCTAAGGGGGGATCCTTCAAGGCAACATATGTAAATATGCTTAAAAAAAAAAACACACAAAAACCCAAATATACCTTTTATTTTAGTACTGGCAGACTTTCTGCCAGTACTTAAGATGGCGGGGACAATTGTGGGGTGGGGGAGGGAAGAGAGCTGTTTTGGAGGGATCAGGGGGTCTGATGATTCAGGTGGGATCTTTATCTACACTAAAGCTAAAATTAACCCTGCAAGCTACCTAATTAACCCCTTCACTGCTAGCCATAATACACGTGTGATGTGCAGCGGCATTTAGCGGCCTTCTAATTACCAAAAAGCAACGCCAAAGCCATATATGTCTGCTATTACTGAACAAAGGGGATCCCAGAGAAGCATTTACAACCATGTGTGCCATAATTGCACAAGCTGTTTGTAAATTATTTCAGTGAGAAATCTAAAATGGTGAAAAAAAATTTTTTTTTTTTTTATTTGATCACATTTGGCGGTGAAATGGTGGCATGAAATATACCAAAATGGGCCTAGATCAATACTTTGGGTTGTTTACTACACTAAAGCTAAAATTACCCCAAAAAGCTCCCTACATGCTCCCTTATTAACCCCTTCACTGCTGGGCATAATACACGTGTGGTGCGCAGTGGCATTTAGCGGCCTTCTAATTACCAAAAAGCAACGCCAAAGCCATATATATCTGCTATTTCTGAACAAAAGGGATCCCAGAGAAGAATTTACAACCATTTATGCCATAATTGCACAAGCTGCTTGTAAATAATTTGAGTGAGAAACCGAAAATTTGTGAAAAAATTTGTGAAAAAGTGAACGATTTTTGTATTTGATCGCATTTGGCGATGAAATGGTGGCATGAAATATACCAAAATGGGCCTAGATCAATACTTTGGGATGTCTCTTTATGGCCCTATAACTTACAAAAAAAGCAAAGAACATTTAAACATTGGGTATTTCTAAACTCAGGACAAAATTCAGAAACTATTTAGCATGGGTGTTTTTTGGTGGTTGTAGATGTGTAACAGATTTTGGGAGTCAAAGTTAGAAAAAGTGTGTTTTTTCCTCATATTTTATCATTTTTTTTTTACAGTAAATTATAAGATATGATGTAAATAATGGTATCTTCGAAAGTCCATTTAATGGCGAGAAAAATGGTATATGATATGTGTGGGTACAGTAAATGAGTAAGAGGAAAATTACAGCTAAACACAAACACTGCAAAAATTTAAAAATAGCCTTGGTCCCAAACGGACAGAAAATGGAAAAGTGTTGTGGTCATTAAGGGGTTAAAGGTGTTTACTGTCCCTTTAAGTGGAGAATATTTTTTTTTTACATTTTATGTTCTTATAATTAGAGCCCCATTTATCAAAGGGTCAAAGTGCTGTTGGCTGCAGGTTTGCATAAGCGAACCTGCACCTGATATATAATTAGCAGCGGTCATAACACTACTGCTTCTTAAACCACTTCGCCACCTGTTATGTGGCGTATGTCAATCTCCTATGACTTTTCCAACGGAGAAAATTCACGTCTCCTGCGAGAGCAGGGAGTGGCATTGTATACTAGCCGTAGTGTGCAATGGTAAATGCAGACAGCGTATTGCTGCCCGGTAGACATGAAGCCGGACAGACAGGGGTGTAGATTTACACCAATAACCGCCTTACTTTCTTAAATCTGGCCTTTAGCATCATAGCACTTGGGAAGGAATCAAATGAGTTTGAAATGCAATTAGAAAAATGCTAATTATTTCACACATTGTTAAAGTGAAACAGCAAAGCCTTAGCAATAATAAATTGTACATACTATTTCGATATCATTGTGTACAATATAAAATGATCTATAATTTTAATACTTATGCCTTAAAGGGACATAAAACAGTTTGAGATATGTGCATATCTTAAAGGGCTAATTAAGTAAAATAGTTTGCATAATAAAAATGTTTAAAAATTGCTGCCAAGTATTTTAAAATAATTTTCAAAAATATGCAAAATGAATTACATAGCTAAGCTGCCTGGAGCAGCCAACTCCATCCCTCTTATCAGTGTTTAGACACAGGCATTGTATTTCAACTGAGTTCACACCTTCTAGGCATGCTCCAGCAGATAATCCCTATTTACTTTTGCATTCTACCAAAAGAACAATAGATATAGATACAGCCATAGAAGGAAATGTGTGTGTGGGGAGTTAGAGCTTTACAATTCAGAAACTAAAAAGAAAGGGTTAATGGCGAGGCACTGCAGTTTAAATTTGCAAATCAAGTACATATTATATTTTGTCTCTATCACAACTTGTTTTATATCCCTTTAATAAAATGTATTCCACTCTTTGAGTAACATATATTAAGAAAACAAGCAGAAATACCTTACCAAGCCATTTGTAGAAGAAATACAATAACAGCAGCATGACACAACATATGACCACAAACAGGATGACAGTTAGAGGGGTGAATGTCACATTGTCATCATTCTGTTTTCTTCCTTCTCTTTCACTAGAACTGGGTGAGGAGGGTCTCAAGTCCGCTCTGAAACAGTAACAAACAGCATAATTAAACTGTGTAAAATGCATACAATTTTTCTATAACTTTAATAAACTGTTGAATATTCTTTAATACTATTTTGGGGTGCAGAATAACAATAAAGTGAAAGTAAAATTTGAAAAGTGGAAATAGCAGGACTGTTAAGAGGCTTCATAGTGAAGTGAGTTTCTAGAAACACTGAAAACATTTTTTTTAATAAAAAGTAGCATATTAAACAGATTGGGATATTCTACTGATTTGGTAAAACTAACTATGGTTTAGGGAACATGACAGCTATAGAAAAGAAGAGGTAGGGTACGTAAACAAGGTGAACGTTATTTAACTTATTCAATAGCAGAAATAAGAAGATGTAACAATAATCATTTTTGGCGGGAGAAGAAGACTGGAAAACATAACAGTCAGATTACATAATATTTAGACTAGGTTGAAGAGTATTAATGAAATATAGCTTGTGAGTACTGGGTTACAGCAGAAGTGGATTCAACCATAATTTCTCTCCCCCTTACAGTGATGGTAAATCCTAGCATTTCGGAAACGCTAGATTTTACCAGTACTATAAATAAAGGGGATTTTCAGTCATGAAGTATAAAAAAACTTCATGCTTAAAATACCTTTATTTGCCTGCGAGTTTATGCAGAGCTGAGCCCCTATGGCTGCCCACAGCAAAATATTTTTTTCTATGAGGTGAGGTTTCCACCCCTTAGCCAATACCCATGGTTGCCGATTATGCCATATGGCTAGCACACTACTGGCTTAGAGGTGGGAAAATAGCGTTTTGCCGTGGGTGGTCGGAGGCGCTCAGCTCCACATAAGCGTTTAACAGAGCATATAGCTTTCTTATGGTTAATTGTCAAAAGCTGAGCAGACTGGGTTCTTCCCTTGATTCAACATTTTTTCCAGAGAAGCTATAAAATAGGGTTTGACAAACCCAGGAGCCACTGGCTCCTAGAATTTTACAGTCAATAATCAAAAGATATCCAGCCTCCAATTTGCTTACACATTGTCCATAATACGGCAACAACGTTTCAAACCAGCAATTGGTTCTTAGGCATGTCCTTTCAAATTGCTGGTTCGAAACATTGCTGTATTATGGACCCTGTGTAAGCAAATAAAGGTTTTTTTAAACTTACAAATTGGAGGCTGGAAATCTTTTGATTATTGACAGTGATGTTGGAATCTGGCTAGTCCCTGTTCCGTGCCCCAAAGGTTGGAGAGAGTGCTGTCTTCCCTTGTGAATTGTTTCCAAGAATTTTACCCCTGGCTCCTAACTTTTTGTGTTATTCTCCATATAGCTATATACAAATACCACTGTCTGGCTCCTAAATATTCTTACTGGCTCCTACAATTTAAACAGATTTGACGACCCCTGGCTTAAAATATATCACTATCAAACATTAAGCCCTCAGTTAAAGGGACAGTAAACCTCAAAAATAATGTTATATAATTCTGCACATAGGGCCGAATTATATAACATTATATTAGCGCAAACTTTATAAAACATAATATTCCCTTTGAATTTTTTAAAACAACGGCTGTTTTACAGACCCGCTCTCTGTGCTCTGCTGAGCGGGTCTGTTTTTTTCACACAGCGCATCGGGCCAGCTGTACAGTCACAGCCCGGCCCGACCGCACCATAATACTAAGTGCAGCTCGCTCCTGCTCTGTCTGACAACAGGAGCGAGCTGCACAGTGTATAATGACGCGGTCGGGCCGGGCTGTGACTATACAGCTGGCCCGATTCGCTCCGAGCGGGTCTGTAAAACAGCTGTTGTTTTAAAAAATTCAAAGGGAATATTATGTTTTATAAAGTTTGCGCTAATATAATGTTATATAATTCTGCACCATGTGCAGAATTATATAACATTATTTTTTAGGTTTTCTGACACTTTAAGGATCCTGTAGTCCACTGACTTTTCTGTCCAGTGTTAATGACTATGCACAGCACTGAAATACAAGGGAAAGCCCAGAGTACTTGCATTAAGAACTATTAATGTGTAGAGGCATTCAATATTTAGATCGTGTCACTATGCTTTAGTCTTACAAAAAAATGTGCTCCCTTTTAAATTTATTTAAAGTGAATGTAAATTTTCACAAATGAAAATCAGGGGCACATTCATTCATGAAAGTTTACATTGCAGCCGTTTTTTTAAAATACCTTTTATTCCTTGCAAGCTTGGAACACTGGAGAAGCGATTCCCCCGCCCCCAGGCCGTCTCTTCTTACATCAGAAATGATGAATCCGGCTTCCTCTAATCACGGCGTGGCCTCAGGCAATGTTTGATCTGGGGGGGAAGTCGTTATTGGAAGAAGCCGTATTCGTCATTTCTGACGTAAGAAGAGACGACCTGGGGGCGGGGGCTGCTCCGGTGTTCCAAGCTTGCAAGGAATAAAAAGGTATTTTTAAAAAACGACTGCTATGTAAAGTTTCATGAATGGAAGTGACCCAGTTTTTAATAGCATTTTTAAAAAAGGGCTTTCATTCGTGAAAATTTACATTCACTTTAAGAGTTGAAACTTATTTGCACCCTCTCATTATGTCTAAATCCGCATTAACCTTAAATACACATATACATACCCTGTACAGTTATGAGTTTAACACATGTGCAGTTCAGAAATGTAAAATACAGTTTGTTTGTTTTTGAGAAAGCTCAATTTTTTTAATTTTTTTTGTATAGTTATTTAGTACTGAGTAACAGCATTCTCATCTTCAAGCCTAGTTAAGTCAAATAATTATTTACAGACCAGATGCAATGTACCCAAACAACCTGTTGAGAACAAAGTCAGAAAGAAAGATGGTGAGCATGAATAGGCCTCTTAAGTCCCTCAGCATGGAGGCAGACTTCAAGAATTTGGTAAATCGACTTCGACAGTAAACAAAGTATTTACTTTTCAACAGGTTTTGTAACACAAATAATATTTATTACAAAAACTGAGATTCTGACTCCCATTGTACTTACAGTTCTGAGAGTCCACTCCAATAACCTCCAAGAGCCACAGTGAATACAGAAATTAGAAAGATTATCAGCATGCTGTAATTTAAGAGAGGTAGCGGAGGAGAATAGAGGCCCACTTTAATATGGTTTCCAACAGTCTAGAAATAAAGTACAGAGAAACAAAAATAATCAGTTTTATTATTCAGCAATAAAATATGTAATACCCTAACCTAGTCATTACTAGAATATTATTTGAACAACGAGGTAAATGAGAAAACATGAAAAAAAGAATAAAATGGGATCCATTCATTATAAAATGTACCTTGACACGTTTCGAAGGTATTACCTCTGAGGAAGAAAGTTCAGATTGGCAAGACCTTTGAAACACGTCAGGATACACCTGTGAAAGTGAATGTAAAATTTCATCATTTAGTGCCCAGTTTTTAAATATACTATTAAAAACAGGGGCACTTTCATTGATAAAAGTTTACATTGTACCGTATTTTTACAAATACTTACCTTTTACTTCTTCAAAGTCGGATCGGCTTCCCCTGCCTGCAGGTCCTCTGTAAATATGTCACCAATGACGAAACCGGCTTCCGCCAATCGTGGCTTCTCCCCCCAGAGTGTCCATCTCATGAGGCCCTGCCGCGATTGGAGGAAGCTGGTTTCATATTTACAGAGGACCTGCAGACGGGGGATGCCGATCCGGCTTTTAAGAAGTAAAAGGTAAGTATTTGAAAAATTCTGTGCAATGTAAACTTTTATCAATGAAAAGTGCCCCTGTTTTGAATAGTACATTTAAAAACCGGGCACTAATCGATGAAAGTTTACATTCACTTTAATGCTGCTGATATTTCTTGGTTCATATATTAGGACGTTTTATGATGTTATGTGCGCTTTTTAATACCTCATACATTATTGAGGTTAACGAATGTGAGCACCTATTTGGGATAAATAAAGTGTATATTTTAATTACATATACAATATTGCACTATTGGTGTTTTTATCTTCTTTCATGTAATACGTCCTGGAACTGATCTCCAAGTCTGATTGACTCACTACTATTGTCTGGTGCGAAGCTCCCAGGTGTTCAAGATTGACTCTCTCTACACAGCGCGGCCCTTACCTCATATTGATTGAGGTTGTGGAGTGTAAGTAAATACCCTAGAGGACCATCGCACTATACTGATTCCTACCATATAACAATTTTTATCTGATGAGATACGCATTTCATTAGTATTCAAGACTTTTTCTCATATTTTCATGGAGTAATATTTCTTTTGCGTAACTGTCCTTTATCCTGATTTATATTTGTGATAGTTATTTTATGCTACACATGTCTATCACCCTATTCTTCTATGCTGTGACTATATCTAGAGTGCCTACTTTTTTAGCTCCTGGTTACTGTTTTTATTCTGTATTTACCAGTCTTTTTTTAGTATATGTATATTTGATCTTTTGTATAAAGCCAGTTTGTTGTAGCGATACTTTTTAGTGACTACTATTTATGTACCTCTATATAGCATTTATGTATATTTGTTACAAGATAAATAATCATAGGAGACTCAGTGGACAGAAAAAACTACCAGGTTTTTTTTAGAAAAATAAAATAGTAATAGTGTATATAAAATTATTATTGCGGGGGGGCGGAGCGTGCGGGTGTCCAAGATGGCCACACCACGCTAGAGCTCCGGAGACGGCAGCAGCAGAGACCCACTCCTGGGACAGCTCACCCTGGGCTATATGCCCCAAATACCTGATAAGCCCAGTGGGGAATGTTTGGAGTCTCCTGTGACTTAAATCGCGGGCAGGAGCCCCGCTGAACGAACCCGTTGACGACTGTCGGTGCAGGCCGCAAACAGAGCCTGTCGGGAGTCACGATCCTCCTCCGGGTAGCCCTGAGGTTTTTATTGCACCGGAATGAGCACCAAGCAGAAAGGGTTAGCGGAGGTACCCTCAACTATCTCAAATATCTTGAGCAATGCGGCTCCATTAGTGGCTGTGGCTGCCTGGAGCAGTTCTTCTTCCTCCCTTTTTCCGGATCATCTACTGAGGGGTAAGGCAGCATGGTGTTTTGCTACACTCATCAAACCCAACATGAGCAAGTATGTGACCTAATTCCTAACACATACATATATATATATATATATATATATATATATATATATATATATATATATCATAATTTATGTAAGAACTTACCTGATAAATTCATTTCTTTCATATTAGCAAGAGTCCATGAGCTAGTGACGTATGGGATATACATTCCTACCAGGAGGGGCAAAGTTTCCCAAACCTCAAAATGCCTACAAATACACCCCTCACCACACCCACAAATCAGTTTAACGAATAGCCAAGAAGTGGGGTGATAAGAAAAAAGTGCGAAAGCATATAAAATAAGGAATTGGAATAATTGTGCTTTATACAAAAAAATCATAACCACCACAAAAAAGGGCGGGCCTCATGGACTCTTGCTAATATGAAAGAAATGAATTTATCAGGTAAGTTCTTACATAAATTATGTTTTCTTTCATGAAATTAGCAAGAGTCCATGAGCTAGTGACGTATGGGATAATGACTACCCAAGATGTGGATCTTTCCACGCAAGAGTCACTAGAGAGGGAGGGATAAAATAAAGACAGCAAATTCCTGCTGAAAATAATCCACACCCAAAATAAAGTTTAATAAAAAACATAAACAGAAGATTCAAACTGAAACCGCTGCCTGAAGTACTTTTCTACCAAATACTGCTTCAGAAGAAGAAAATACATAAAAATGGTAGAATTTAGTAAAAGTATGCAAAGAGGACCAAGTTGCTGCTTTGCAAATCTGATCAACCGAAGCTTCATTCCTAAACGCCCAGGAAGTAGAAACTGACCTAGTAGAATGAGCTGTAATCCTTTGAGGCAGAGTTTTACCCGACTCGACATAGGCATGATGAATTAAAGATTTCAACCAAGATGCCAAAGAAATGGCAGAAGCTTTCTGGCCTTTTCTAGAACCGGAAAAGATAACAAATAGACTAGAAGTCTTTCGGAAAGACTTAGTAGCTTCAACATAATATTTCAAAGCTCTAACAACATCCAAAGAATGCAACGATTTCTCTTTAGAATTCTTAGGATTAGGACATAATGAGGGAACCACAATTTCTCTACTAATGTTGTTGGAATTCACAACCTTAGGTAAAAATTCAAAAGAAGTTTGCAACACCGCCTTATCCTGATGAAAAATCAGAAAAGGAGACTCGCAAGGAAGAGCAGATAATTCAGAGACTCTTCTGGCAGAAGAGATGGCCAAAAGGAACAAAACTTTCCAAGAAAGTAATTTAATGTCCAATGAATGCATGGGTTCAAAAGGAGGAGCTTGAAGAGCCCCCAGAACCAAATTCAAACTCCAAGGAGGAGAAATTGACTTAATGACAGGTTTTATACGAACCAAAGCTTGTACAAAACAATGAATATCAGGAAGATTAGCAATCTTTCTGTGAAAAAGAACAGAAAGAGCAGAGATTTGTCCTTTCAAAGAACTTGCGGATAAACCTTTATCTAAACCATCCTGAAGAAATTGTAAAATTCTCGGAATTCTAAAAGAATGCCAAGAAAAATGATGAGAAAGACACCAAGAAATATAAGTCTTCCAGACTCTATAATATATCTCTCTAGATACAGATTTACAAGCCTGTAACATAGTATTAATCACAGAGTCAGAGAAACCTCTTTGACCAAGAATCAAGCGTTCAATCTTCATACCTTTAAATTTAAGGATTTGAGATCCTGATGGAAAAAAGGACCTTGCGACAGAAGGTCTGGTCTTAGCGGAAGAGTCCACGGATAGCAAGAGGCCATCCGGACAAGATCCGCATACCAAAACCTGTGAGGCCATGCCGGAGCTACCAGCAGAACAAACGAGCATTCCTTCAGAATCTTGGAGATTACTCTTGGAAGAAGAACTAGAGGTGGAAAGATATAGGCAGGATGATACTTCCAAGGAAGTGATAATGCATCCACTGCTTCCGCCTGAGGATCCCGGGATCTGGACAGATACCTGGGAAGTTTCTTGTTTAGATGAGACGCCATCAGATCTATTTCTGGAAGCTCCCACATTTGAACAATCTGAAGAAATACCTCTGGGTGAAGAGACCATTCGCCCGGATGCAACGTTTGGCGACTGAGATAATCCGCTTCCCAATTGTCTATACCTGGGATATGAACCGCAGAGATTAGACAGGAGCTGGATTCCGCCCAAACCAGAATTTGAGATACTTCTTTCATAGCCAGAGGACTGTGAGTCCCTCCTTGATGATTGATGTATGCCACAGTTGTGACATTGTCTGTCTGAAAACAAATGAACGATTCTCTCTTCAGAAGAGGCCAAGACTGAAGAGCTCTGAAAATATTGATCGGTAATCTCACCTCCTGAGATTCCCAAACTCCTTGTGCCGTCAGAGATCCCCACACAGCTCCCCAACCTGTAAGACTTGCATCTGTTGAAATTACAGTCCAGGTCGGAAGAACAAAAGAAGCCCCCTGAATTAAACGATGGTGATCTGTCCACCACGTTAGAGAGTGTCGTACAATCGGTTTTAAATATATTAATTGAGATATCTTTGTGTAATCCCTGCACCATTGATTCAGCATACAGAGCTGAAGAGGTCGCATAAGAAAACGAGCAAAGGGGATCGCGTCCGATGCAGCAGTCATAAGACCTAGAATTTCCATGCATAAGGCTACCGAAGGGAATGATTGTGACTGAAGGTTTCGACAAGCTGAAATCAATTTTAAACAACTGTGACCTTAGTCACTAGAGGGCGCTGAAACTATTAGTAAATATGAAGGGAATAGACAACCTCCCAATGAGGGAGACAAGCTGCACCTCTTAATACCAAAAATTGGAATAAAAACTAAAATATAAGTATGATAAACACACAAGAGGGCGCTATAACAACTGAGTGGTACAAAAGATTATCAGTGATAAAAACAATAACAAACAATGTATATGAGAAACTGTGAATAGATCATGGACTCTCACCATAAAGACGATATAACTATTGATATTCAGTCCCAAACATGTGTACAATGTTCATATGTCCAATGTCCCAATGATGTGAGCAGAACCAGTTGCTGCCGATAATCCTGCACTCTCCTCCTGTAAATGCCCTCTTCTCTCCTAAATGACCGGAGGCAGATCTATAGGGGTGGCGGGGAAACAAAGGCGACAAATGTGTGTATCCAGTGTGATAATGGACCCCCCTGCACAAGTATGCTATACCCAGGGTACTCACACTTTGACTTAGCACACCAATGTGCTGGTAGGCGCAGACTGGCTATCAGAGCAAGCCAGCTAGCTCTCTCCGGTGCACTCTCTCGCTGTGATAATCGTCAAAGTCTGATCCGCTGTGTCTCCTTAGTGCTGGTCTCCAACGCCAACAGGAACTGGTAACGGACTAACTCCCAAGGATTGGTAATGAGGATATACTTGTCATAGAATCACATGCGATGGTATAAATTAGACTTTAATCAATATTAAAAACAACCATACAGATTCCACAAGTGAATATCAGGTATGTATTCTTTGCTACGCGTTTCTCGGCTACTTATGGGCCGTTTCTTCAGGCATATTTGTATAAACATTTGAATCGGCTATATATATATAGTATATATAGTGTATAACTATATTTGTAACTTTGTATGAACATACCATTGTTTGAAATTTGGATTGTATATGTATCCATACAAATCACGTTACTAAGTATCAGCTGGATGTTTGTCTATAGCCAATGGCTGAAAGCTACACGCCTATTGGGTCTGATGGGGGGAGGGAGGATTTGGTAATGAGCGGCAATATATAGCCGATTCAAATGTTTATACAAATATGCCTGAAGAAACGGCCCATAAGTAGCCGAGAAACGCGTAGCAAAGAATACATACCTGATATTCACTTGTGGAATCTGTATGGTTGTTTTTAATATTGATTAAAGTCTAATTTATACCATCGCATGTGATTCTATGACAAGTATATCCTCATTACCAATCCTTGGGAGTTAGTCCGTTACCAGTTCCTGTTGGCGTTGGAGACCAGCACTAAGGAGACACAGCGGATCAGACTTTGACGATTATCACAGCGAGAGAGTGCACCGGAGAGAGCTAGCTGGCTTGCTCTGATAGCCAGTCTGCGCCTACCAGCACATTGGTGTGCTAAGTCAAAGTGTGAGTACCCTGGGTATAGCATACTTGTGCAGGGGGGTCCATTATCACACTGGATACACACATTTGTCGCCTTTGTTTCCCCGCCACCCCTATAGATCTGCCTCCGGTCATTTAGGAGAGAAGAGGGCATTTACAGGAGGAGAGTGCAGGATTATCGGCAGCAACTGGTTCTGCTCACATCATTGGGACATTGGACATATGAACATTGTACACATGTTTGGGACTGAATATCAATAGTTATATCGTCTTTATGGTGAGAGTCCATGATCTATTCACAGTTTCTCATATACATTGTTTGTTATTGTTTTTATCACTGATAATCTTTTGTACCACTCAGTTGTTATAGCGCCCTCTTGTGTGTTTATCATACTTATATTTTGAAATCAATTTTAGACGTCTCTTGTCTGTCAAAGACAGAGTCATGGGCACTGAATCTATCTGGAAACCCCGAAAGGTTACCCTTGTCTGAGGAATCAATGAACTTTTTAGTGAATTGATCCTCCAACCATGATCTTGAAGAAACAACACAAGTCGATTCGTATGAGATTCTGCTAAATGTAAAGACTGAGCAAGTACCAAGATATCGTCTAAATAAGGAAATACCACAATACCCTGTTCTCTGATTACAGACAGAAGGGCACCGAGAACCTTTGTAAAAATTCTTGGAGCTGTAGCTAGGCCAAACGGCAGAGCCACAAACTGGTAATGCTTGTCCAGAAAAGAGAATCTCAGGAACTGATAATGATCTGGATGAATCGGAATATGCAGATATGCATCCTGTAAATCTATTGTGGACATATAATGCCCTTGCTGAACAAAAGGCAAGATAGTCCTTACAGTTACCATTTTGAACGTTGGTATCCTTACATAATGATTCAATATTTTTAGATCCAGAACTGGTCTGAAGGAATTCTCCTTCTTTGGTACAATGAAGAGATTCGAATAAAACCCCAGCCCCTGTTCCAGAACTGGAACTGGCATAATTACTCCAGCCAACTCTAGATCTGAAACACATTTCAGAAATGCTTGAGCTTTCACTGGATTTACTGGGACACGGGAAAGAAAAAAATCTCTTTGCAGGAGGTCTCATCTTGAAACCAATTCTGTACCCTTCTGAAACAATGTTCTGAATCCAAAGATTGTGAAAAGAATTGATCCAAATTTCTTTGAAAAAACGTAACCTGCCCCCTACCATCTGAGCTGGAATGAGGGCCGCACCTTCATGTGGACTTAGAAGCTGGCTTTGCTTTTCTAGAAGGCTTGGATTTATTCCAGACTGGAGATGGTTTCCAAACTGAAACTGCTCCTGAGGATGAAGGATCAGGTTTTTGTTCTTTGTTGAAACGAAAGGAACGAAAACAATTATTAGCCCTGTTTTTACCCTTAGATTTTTTATCCTGTGGTAAAAAAGTTCCTTTCCCACCAGTAACAGTTGAGATAATAGAATCCAACTGAGAACCAAATAATTTGTTACCCTGGAAAGAAATGGAAAGTAGAGTCGATTTAGAAGACATATCAGCATTCCAAGTTTTAAGCCATAAAGCTCTTCTAGCTAAAATAGCTAGAGACATAAACCTGACATCAACTCTGATAATATCAAAAATGGCATCACAGATAAAATTATTAGCATGTTGAAGAAGAATAATAATATTATGAGAATCATGATCTGTTACTTGTTGCGCTAAAGTTTCCAACCAAAAAGTTGAAGCTGCAGCAACATCAGCCAATGATATAGCAGGTCTAAGAAGATTACCTGAACACAGATAAGCTTTTCTTAGAAAGGATTCAATTTTCCTATCTAAAGGATCCTTAAACAAAGTACCATCTGACGTAGGAATAGTAGTACGTTTAGCAAGGGTAGAAATAGCCCCATCAACTTTAGGGATTTTGTCCCAAAATTCTAATCTGTCAGACGGCACAGGGTATAATTGCTTAAAACGTTTAGAAGGGGTAAATGAATTACCCAAATTATTCCATTCTCTGGAAATTACTTCAGAAATAGCACCAGGAACAGGAAAAACTTCTGGAATAACCACAGGAGATTTAAAGACCTTATCTAAACGTTTAGATTTAGTATCAAGAGGACCAGAATCCTCAATTTCTAAAGCAATTAGTACTTCTTTAAGTAAAGAACGAATAAATTCCATTTTAAATAAATATGAAGATTTATCAGCATCAATCTCTGAGACAGAATCCTCTGAACCAGAAGAGTCATTAGAATCAGAATGATGATGTTCATTTAAAAATTCATCTGTATAAAGAGAAGTTTTAAAAGATTTTTTATGTTTACTAGAAGGAGGAATAACAGACATAGCCTTCTTGATGGATTCAAAAACAAAATCTCTTATGTTATCAGGAACATTCTGAACATTAGATGTTGATGGAACTGCAACAGGTAATGGTACATTACTAAAGGAAATATTATCTGCATTAACAAGTTTGTCATGACAATTAATACAAACAACAGCTGGAGGAACAGCTACCAAAAGTTTACAGCAGATACACTTAGCTTTGGTAGTTCCAGCACCAGACAGCGATTTTCCTGAAGTATCTTCTGACTCAGATGCAACGTGAGACATCTTGCAATATGTAATAGAAAAAACAACATATAAAGCAAAATTGATCAAATTCCTTAAATGACAGTTTCAGGATTGGGAAAAAATGCAAAGGAACAAGCTTCTAGCAACCAGAAGCAAAGAAAAATGAGACTTAAATAATGTGGAGACAAAAGCGACGCCCATATTTTTTTAGCGCCAAATAAGACGCCCACATTATTTGGCGCCTAAATGCTTTTGGCGCCAAAAATGACACCACGTCCGGAACGCCGACATTTTTGGCGCAAAAGAACGTAAAAAATGACGCAACTTCCGGCGACACATATGACGCCGGAAACAGAAAAGATTTTTTGCGCCAAAAAAGTCTGCGCCAAGAATGACGCAATAAAATGAAGCATTTTCAGCCCCCGCGAGCCTAACGGCCCACAGGGAAAAAAGTCAAATTTTTAAAGGTAAGAAAAATAATTGATTCAAGTGCATTATCCCAAATATGAAACTGACTGTCTGAAAATAAGGAATGTTGAACATCCTGAGTCAAGGCAAATAAATGTTTGAATACATATATTTAGAAATTTATTAAAAAAGTGCCCAACTATAGCTTAGAGTGTCACAGAAAATAAGACTTACTTACCCCAGGACACTCATCTACATGTTTGTAGAAAGCCAAACCAGTACTGAAACGAAAATCAGCAGAGGTAATGGTATATATATATAAGAGTATATCGTCGATCTGAAAAGGGAGGTAAGAGATGAATCTCTACGACCGATAACAGAGAACCTATGAAATAGACCCCGTAGAAGGAGATCATTGAATTCAAACAGGCAATACTCTCCTCACATCCCTCTGACATTCACTGCACGCTGAGAGGAAAACCGGGCTCCAACCTGCTGCGGAGCGCATATCAACGTAGAATCTAGCACAAACTTACTTCACCACCTCCATAGGAGGCAAAGTTTGTAAAACTGATTTGTGGGTGTGGTGAGGGGTGTATTTGTAGGCATTTTGAGGTTTGGGAAACTTTGCCCCTCCTGGTAGGAATGTATATCCCATACGTCACTAGCTCATGGACTCTTGCTAATTACATGAAAGAAATATATATATATATATATATACACACACACACACACACACACACACAGGTAGCCCTCAGTTTACGCCGGGGTTAGGTTCCAGAAAGAAGGGTTGTAAATCAAAACCGTTGTAAATTTAAACCCAGTTTATAATGTAAGTGAATGGGAAGTGAGGGAGTTAGGTTCCAAACACCTCTCAAAGTTGTCATGAGTAACACCTAATACATTATTTTTAAAGCTTTGAAATGAAGACTTTAAATGCTGAACAGCATTATAAACCTAATAAAATAATCACACAACACAGAATATATAATTAAACTAAGTTAAATGAACAAAAACATTTGCTAAACAGCATTATAAACCTAATAAAATAATCACACAACACAGACTTTACTTGCATTCTTCTGCAAACAGTTCTTTCTATGCATTCCAATCTGGACTGATTTATAGACGGGAAGATCTTGTTCCTTTGAAATCTGCTCAATAGCTCAGGTCTGGTTAAAATGATTAATTTCAGCTTGCTTGACTTGCATATCTTTGCTGCAACACAAGCGGACAGCTCCACCTACTGGCTATTTTATTCAATGCACTGCTTCTCAATGCTTTTCAATAGCAGTCACATGACTGAAAAAAAGGTTGTTATTCTGAAACGGTGCAAATTGAATCGTTGTAAACTGAGGGCCACCTGTGTGTGTGTTCACTACCACATATTACAGGCTGCAAGTAAAAGTAAACGTTTCCTATTCAGTGACTCTGACAAGCACCAGCATCTTTATTAGCTATCTTTAAAGCTGTATTCTGCTCAGACAACACCTTGGCATCATTGCAAACCTGCTTTGCTGTATGGAGTTTATTCTACTTGAAACTATAAGCACTCTTAAAGGGTCACTGTCAATAATAGCAGACTTTACAAGTCACTTTCCTGATTTTTAAGTTGTGCCCAACCTATGCTCACACGTGGGAGTGATTTCCATAAGATGGCGCTATGCAGAAAATCCAAAAGAAAACCAAAAGCTCAACATTACCCCTAGCATAATGAATACTTTCTTTAAAAATGCAGACAAAAAGAAAAAGGCAGAAGTCCCCCAGGCACACAGCGGAGACGAATACCAAACTGATAATCCAGACGACTCACAACTGCCACCATCCTCGCCAAGTAGCTTCACGCAGGGTGAAGATAGTCCGGTAACTATGAAAGCCATGGAGGAGCTAATAAATCAAGTCAAGTCGTGTATTAAAAGTGAGTGCGCAGACATGAAAAGAGATATTAACGAGCTGGGTTTCCGTGTGGAAGAAAGAAATGTCTGACATGTCTCACTCCATAGAAGATCAACAAACGCAGATCAAAGAATTGGGAAATAAAGTAGATGACATGGAAAATAGGGCAAGACGGAACAATCTCCGCACTAGAGGAGTACCTGAGTCCGTGAAAGGTGAAGATATCCAGGAACACCTCCAAAACATGTTCCAGTCCCTAGCAATCGCTGGCCAACGCGTGATCGATACAATGCCTTTGGAGAGAGCTCACCGCTAACTGCGCCTTAGGCCTAGCGATAACCAGCCCCCCAGAGACATTGTAATTTGCTTTCAAAGCTACAGAGATAGAGAGAAAATCTACCAGCTAGCAAGGTCACAACCTAATTTCTCCTACATGGGTGCTAAAATTCAGATCTTTCAGGACCTGTCCGCAAGAACTCTTCAAATTAGAAAAGAATACGCTCCCCTTACAGCTCACTTATGCTCCTTGAGGATCCCCTACAGGTGGGGCTTCCCGGTCTCCCTGCAAGTCATCAAGAATGGGAAAAGATATGAATGCTTGAGTCCATCTCAGACAGCTGATTGTTGCAAGCAGCTGGGCCTTCCACTTCCAGAAGTCCAGATCCCCACCGCTGCTAAAACACCCTTACCACCGAGACCACAAAGAGGATTGTGGTCTGAAATTGCAAGCAAGTGAAGTAAGAAGACACAAAGCCTTGAAGCTCCTAAATCACAAGACGTTACCTGACCAGGAGCCACGCTCTTTAAGATCAACAAATCCTGTGAGTATGGTACTTGTGACTTTCTTTCAATGCTTAGAACTGAAACCAATACTACTCACATAGACATTACCCTATATAGCCTTTAACCCTGGGGCTACAAACCTGTGAGTATGGTACAGAAGTCCTTGGAAATGAAGCCCGTGCCACTCACACAGACATTTCACTGTGTAGCCTTCCTCATGTCCTGAATTATGGACAACTCAGATCTGCAAACTACTTGTAGATCCATATTTACTGTTTACTCTAATGAACTTTCATATTTTTGCTCTTACTTTATACAACCTCAGGTTCACTCTGTGAAAAGACTTGAAACTCACTGTTTTGCCCTCAATGTTTAGTTTAATTGATGTCATTGGTACTCTCAGCCTAGGCTGCGAACCTCCCTCTGCATAAAATATGTTAACTTGTTTTCTGTTTTAGGATATACATGTGTTACTCCCGACATGTTATTACATTTTGTATCGCGTCACATAATACTGTATTAATCTTGGGGCTATGTACCCTTAAGTCTATTTTACTGTTTAAACTTACGTAGGAGTGGGCTCCGTTGAGCTGTAATTTCCCCTGCTGTCATATTCTTTGTTTTCTTTTTCTCTTTTCTCAGTACATACAGTCTTGGCTTATACCCGGCGAATCTTTTCTACTTAATCCCTTAACCTCTCTCTACATCTATCCCTATACCTTCATAGATGCTCCCTTCCCTACCCTTACCTTTCCTCCAGTTCCATCCTCGGGCGCCTTATTTACTGTTGAAAGTGGTTACATTAAGTACAAAGTACAGCCTAATTGCAGTAAAAACGTATTGTCTCAGTTTTAGTAGAAAATGTCTGTTGTACAAACCACCACTCAGACCCATAAGTCTCCACACCCCCAAGTCAGCTCTTTTAGCATTGCCACACAGAATGTAAAGGGTTTCTTATCCCCACAGAACCGTTCAATTGCATTCCATGACTTCTTTAAAAAACATATAGACATTATTATGACTCAAGAAACTCACTTTAGAAAGACTAATGAACCCACTCTTTCACACCTCTACTACGACCAACACTTCCTTAGTTCTGGCCCATCAAAATACAATGGGGTTGGTATCTCATTTAGAAGGGGTGCACCCTTTCAACTCCTGGACAAATAACAGGACCAAGAGGGCAGGATACTGATCCTGGTAGGATTATATTATGGCAAACCACTCACATTGGCCAATATATATGCCCCAATACGCCCTTCGCCTTCTTTTTTTCGTAAAGTCGCTAATCATATAATAGACATCTCTAAAGGCCCCATAATACTAGGAGGGGATTTCAACTTTCCTATTACCCCAACCTTAGACACGTCCTCAGGTAAGTCATATCTTCGGAGCAGCCACATTAAAGCCAACTGGCAGGCATTACGAGCCATCCCTTTTTTTTGACACCTGGAGAATAAGACATCCAACAAATAGGGATTTTACTTTTTTCTCCCACCCCCAGCGCTCCTACACACGCTCAGTCAGAGCGGTCAGCATGTTTTGGTCACAGAGTATATAACTCTGTGACCAAAACATGCTGACCGCTCTGACTGATTCTCGAATACATCACACCTCTTGGTCTGATCATAGCATGGTTCGTTCAATTTTTAAGTGGTCTACAAAGCCTCAACACCAGCAGCTCTGGAGACTCAATGATTAGATTTTCTCAGATCCTTTGATAACCACTGATATAATAGAAAAATTTACTGAATTTTTTAACTTTAACAACCCTGCCGAGACCTCAATAACCAACAATTGGGAAGTATACAAATGTTACATTAGAGGCGTGATAATGACCCAGCCACACACACATATTACGTAAGCAAAGAGCAACACTCTACACATCATTGACATCTGATTTTCAGGACAGAGAAAGAGAGCTAAAACAAAACCCTGAATCCTCAAAGCTTTTATTACAATCTCAACAGACCAGGGAAGCACTTACTCAATACCTGATTAAAAATGCCCACCTCCGGGCACTCACGACTAAATCTAAATTTTTCATTGAAAGTAATAAGGTAGGGCGCCTCCTGGCCAGATCCCTTAAGAAGAAAAACTACAAATCTTTTATCCCCAAAATACTGGATTCATCTGGATCCTCTTACACTTCTAATGCCGACATAGTCAATCAATTTGCAGAGTACTACACCTCCCTCTAACCTTAAACACACCACATAAACGCAGACTAATTGACAACTTTCTTTCACAGGCACAACTTCCCGCCCAAACAGAGGAACAATGTAAGTCATTGGACTCGCAATTTACTTTGCAGGAACTCCTAGTGGCAATTAAGAATCTTCCCCAAGGAAAAGCCCCAGGCCCTGACGGAATTACTCCTAAATTCTACCACCGGTTCAAATCCCATATAAGCCCTCAGGTTCTTCAATTATACAACATTGACAATACATGCCTAATACCGCAGTCTCTCCTGGGGGCCACGATCACTGTCATCCCAAAACCCGGCAAACCAACAGGTCAGGTAACCAACTACCGCCCAATATCTTTAATAAACATAGACATTAAGTTATATGCGAAGTTGCTAGCGACAAGAATAAATGGAATCCTCTCCTTACTTATACAAACTGACCAGGTTGGTTTCATCCCTGGTAGGGAAGCAAAAGATAACTCTATACGTGTCTTACAAACCCTGTTTTCAACTGTCTCCTCCAAATCCTCCCTGGTCTTATTGTCCACAGACGCTGAAAAGGCCTTCGACAGGGTGGACTGGGATTTTCTCTGGGCCACACTGTCGAAGTTTGGATTCTCAGAGATGCCGATAACCCGAATAAAAGCGCTATATAACAACCCCACTGCCAGAATCTAACACACTATCCCAACAGATCCCCATTAAAAACGGTACCCGACAGGGCTGCCCCCTCTCCCCCTTGCTGTTTGCCTTAGTGGTAGAGACACTGGCGACTAGGATTAGAATGCCAATATTCAGGGTGTCTCCTTTGGTGGGAAAAACAAAAGTGTCTCCTTTACGCAGATGATATTATATTCACGATTCGCTCCCCAACCTCCTCTATACCTTCCCTTCTCACAGAACTAGATGAGTACAAGCAGGCCTCTAACTTCACTATCAATATGGGGAAATCAATGCTGATGCCCCTACATATCTCGGAGGAGGAACACAAATTTCTTTCCAATTATACCAGTTTTCAGATTACGAATAAAATACGCTATTTGGGAATTGAGGTGCCTGCCAATCCGGCGGATCTCTTTGACCTTAACTATTTACCTCTACAAAAGGAACCTCTGTCTTCCCTTAATACCTGGCACAAGCAGGGCCCCCTCTCCTGGATGGGTCGCATCAATGCCATAAAAATGAAGCTTCTCCCTAAATTTCTATATATGTTTCAGGTTCTTCCATTGGATCTACCCTTACATTATTTAATTCAACAACAGAGACGGTTTGAACAATTTATTTGGGCACACAAGAGAACTAGGGTGGCCAGAAATACATTATATCTCAGTAGAGAGCATGGTGGCTTGGGGGTCCCAAACCTTATAGTTTACTACAAAGCAACCCACTTAGCACGTATCACTGCTTGGAAACACTCTCAACCGAATAAGCCCTGGGTCCAACTAGAATGCAGTTTGATAGGAGGTCACGCTCTAGGCAAGGTGTGTTGGATCCCCCCTAACGCATGACCCCTAGGAGTTAAAACAAACTATCTTGTTGCGGCTAATCTAAGAGTTTGGGATGGGATACTGGCCCAAGATACAGCAGTCTGTTGTCACATGTCCCCTCTAACTCCCATCCTCAATAACCCGAGCATGCTGGATTCCCATGCCATTCAGACTCCGCGCGTTGAGGGTGTACCCACAAATATCACAGTCCATATAGTGTTAGACAAAGGCATGATACGCCAGCAGTCAGATCTCTCTCAGTTGTTGGGGCCCCCTTTTCATCAATGGTTCCCCTACCTTCAAATCAGACATGCCATACTCACTAGCCCCTACAAACAAGACCTTGTCAGACCACTCACCCCCTTTGAAACATTATGCAACACCCCCTCAATCTCTAGGTCACACACCTCCATAATTTATAAAATACTACGAGGCTCCTTACCCAGCAAGAAACCCTCTTATACTTCTAAATGGGAGGTAGAACTGCAAACTAACTTGACAGAATCTAAATGGAGCCACATATTTAATGAGACAAAAAAATCATCTATTTCCATAAATATTGCCAAAATGAATTATAAACTGCTCTCTAGGTGGTACCTGACCCCACACCGTCTTCATAGTATCTTCCCAAATTCCTCACCCCAGTGCTGGAGGCACTGTGGGGGCACGGGTGCCCTATCCCACATTTGGTGGTCCTGCCCTCTTCTACGCGCTTTTTGGGCAGACATCTCTAATAACATTAACACTGTATTAGGGACTTCAATAACACTTTCACCCAATGTTATTCTACTAAACGATATCACACAAATCCCATGCATGTACAGGAAACAATTATTTCAGTGTATGCTTAACTGTGCGAAACACCTAATACCCAGGATGTGGAAAAAGAGTGTGCTCCCTACGGTGTCTATGTGGCTGAAAGAGGTGGACCATGTCTTAGCGTTAGAAAAAAATCCACTATGTGTTTATTGGTAAGCAAGATTTTATTGCTGATGTTTTTTTCTTATGGAAGCAAGACAGTTTGTAAATGCCATCAAAATATGTTTACATAAATGGTGTACTGTAAAGCTTAATCCTGTATATGCTGTTTACAACACTTTTAACTGAGACAGTTCATTACATCTTATGTTAAATTGATGCCCTTATACAGAATACGCGTAAATACTCTGTGATTTTGTATATGTGTCTTCAAGTTTGAAAATCAATAAAACATTTAATTGAAAAAAAAATTATTATTGTGGTAGTATCCTGACATATAACATAGTGCTCGACAAACCCAGGAGCCAGGGAGCCAACTTTTTGAGTTATTCTCCTATAATAAATCAATTTACAAATACTACTGCCTGGCTCCTAAAAGTATATCTGGCTCCTAAATATTCTTACCGGCTTCTAAATGTTAAACAGATTTGTTGACCCCTGATAACAGCTCAATAGTTGTATAATAATAAGGACAAAATGTTCACCAACGATAAATGGCAACATATAGTTACTATATTGTTTATTTTAGCCAATGTGCCTAGAGAACAGAGCTGCTTGCTACTGGAACAAAACAACAATTAAAACATAATTTATGCTTACCTGATAAATTCCTTTCTCCTGTAGTGTAGTCAGTCCATGGGTCATCCATTACTTATGGAATATATCTCTTCCTAACAGGAAACTGCAAGAGAATTACCCAGCAGAGCTGCTATATAGCTCCTCCCCTCACATATCATACTCAGTCATTCGACCAAAGCAGACGAGAAAGGAGGAACCATAGGGTACAGTGGTGACTGGAGTTTAATTAAAATTTAGACCTGCCGTAAAAACAGGGCGGGCCGTGGACTGACTACACTACAGGAGAAAGGAATTTATCAGGTAAGCATAAATTATGTTTTCTCCTGTTAATTGTAGTCAGTCCACGGGTCATCCATTACTTATGGAATACCAATACCAAAGCCAAAGTACACGGATGAAGGGAGGGACAAGGCAGGAACATTAAACAGAAGGAACCACTGCCTGAAGTACCTTTCTCCCAAAAATAGCCTCAGACGAAGCAAAAGTGTCAAATTTGTAAAATTTTGAAAAAGTGTGAAGCGAAGACCAAGTCGCAGCCTTGCAAATCCGTTCAACAGAGGCCTCATTTTTAAAGGCCCAGGTGGAAGCCACAGCTCTAGTAGAATGAGCTGTAATCCTTTCAGGAGGCTGCTGTCCAGCAGTCTCATAGGCTAAGCGTATTATGCTACGAAGCCAAAAAGAGAGAGAGAGGTAGCCGAAGCCTTTTGACCTCTCCTCTGTCCAGAGTAAACGACAAACAGGGAAGAAGTTTGACGAAAATCCTTAGTTGCCTGCAAATAGAATTTCAGGGCACGGACTACGTCCAGATTATGCAAAAGTCGTTCCTTCTTTGAAGAAGGGTTAGGACACAGAGATGGAACAACAATCTCTTGATTGATATTCCTGTTAGTAACTACTTTAGGTAAGAACCCAGGTTTAGTACGCAGGACTACCTTGTCTGAATGAAAAATCAGATAAGGAGAATCACAATGTAAGGCAGATAACTCAGAGACTCTTCGAGCCGAGGAAATAGCCATCAAAAACAGAACTTTCCAAGATAACAGCTTGATATCAATGGAATGAAGGGGTTCAAATGGAACGCCTTGCAGAACATTAAGAACTAAGTTTAAGCTCCACGGCGGAGCAACAGACTTAAACACAGACTTAATCCTAGTTAAAGCCTGACAGAAAGCCTGAACGTCTGGAACTTCAGCCAGACGTTTGTGTAGAAGAATAGACAGAGCAGAAATCTGTCCCTTTAACAAACTAGTAGATAAGCCCTTTTCTAAACCCTCTTGTAGAAAGGACAATATCCTAGGAATCCTAACCTTACTCCATGAGTAACTCTTGGATTCGCAATAATGTAAATATTTACGCCATATCTTATGGTAAATTTTTCTGGTAACAGGCTTCCTAGCCTGTATTAAGGTATCAATAACCGACTCCGAGAAGCCACGCTTTGATAGAATCAAGCGTTCAATCTCCATGCAGTCAGCCTCAGAGAAATTAGATTTGGCTGTTTGAAAGGACCCTGAATTAGAAGGTCCTGTCTCAGAGGCAGAGACCACGGTGGACAGGAAGACATGTCCACTAGGTCTGCATACCAGGTCCTGCGTGGCCACGCAGGCGCTATCAGAATCACCGAAGCTCTCTCCTGTTTGATCTTGGCAATCAAATGAGGAAGCATCGGGAATGGTGGAAACACATAAGCCATGTTGAAGACCCAAGGGGCTGTCAGAGCATCTATCAGCACCGCTCCCGGGTCCCTGGACCTGGATCCGTAACAAGGAAGCTTGGCGTTCTGACGAGACGCCATGAGATCCAGATCTGGTTTGCCCCAACGACGAATCAGTTGAGCAAAGACCTCCGGATGAAGCTCCCACTCCCCCGGATGAAAAGTCTGGCGACTTAGAAAATCCGCCTCCCAGTTCTCCACGCCTGGGATGTAGATCGCTGACAGGTGGCAAGAGTGAGACTCTGCCCAGCGAATTATCTTTGAGACTTCCAACATCGCTAGGGAACTTCTGGTTCCCCCTTGATGGTTGATGTAAGCCACAGTCGTGATGTTGTCCGACTGAAATCTGATGAACCTCAGAGTTGCTAACTGAGGCCAAGCTAGGAGAGCATTGAATATTGCTCTTAACTCCAGAATATTTATTGGGAGGAGTTTCTCCTCCTGAGTCCATAATCCCTGAGCTTTCAGGGAATTCCAGACTGCTCCCCAGCCTAGAAGGCTGGCGTCTGTTGTTACAATCGTCCAATCTGGCCTGCGAAAGGTCATCCCCTTGGACAGATGTGGCCGAGAAAGCCACCATAGAAGAGAATCTCTGGTCTCTTGATCCAGATTTAGTAGGGGGGACAAATCTGAGTAATCCCCGTTCCACTGACTTAGCATGCACAATTGCAGCGGTCTGAGATGCAGGCGCGCAAATGGTACTATGTCCATTGCCGCTACCATTAAGCCGATTACTTCCATGCACTGAGCTATTGACGGGTGTGGAATGGAGTGAAGGACACGGCAAGCATTTAGAAGTTTTAATAACCTGGCCTCTGTCAGGTAAATTTTCATCTCTACAGAATCTATAAGAGTCCCTAGAAAGGGAATTCTTGTAAGTGGTAATAGAGAACTCTTTTCCACGTTCACCTTCCACCCATGCAACCTCAGAAATGCCAGAACTATCTCTGTATGAGACTTGACAGTTTGAAAACTTGACGCTTGTATCAGAATGTCGTCTAGGTACGGAGTCACCGCTATGCCTCGCGGTCTTAGTACCGCCAGAAGTGATCCTAGAATTTTTGTAAAGATTCTTGGAGCCGTAGCTAATCCGAAGGGAAGAGCTACAAACTGGTAATGCCTGTCTAGGAAGGCAAATCTCAGATACCGGTAATGGTCCTTGTGAATCGGTATGTGAAGGTAGGCATCCTTTAGATCCACTGTGGTCATGTACTGACCCTCTTGGATCATGGGAAGGATGGTTCGAATAGTTTCCATTTTGAATGATGGAACTCTTAGAAATTTGTTTAGGATTTTTAAGTCCAAGATTGGCCTGAAGGTTCCCTCTTTCTTGGGAACCACAAATAGGTTTGAATAGAATCCCTGCCCATGTTCTGTCCGCGGAACTGGGTGGATTACCGCCATTAGTAAGAGGTCTTGTACACAGCGTAGAAACGCCTCTTTCTTTATTTGGTTTGCTGATAACCTTGAAAGATGAAATCTCCCCCGTGGAGGAGAAGTTTTGAAGTCCAGGAGATATCCCTGAGATAATGATCTCCAACGCCCAGGAATCCTGGACATCTCTTGCCCAAGCCTGGGCGAAGAGAGAAAGTCTGCCCCCCACTAGATCCGTTTCCGGATAGGGGGCCCTCTCTTCATGCTGTCTTGGGGGCAGCAGCAGGTTTCTTGGCCTGCTTGCCCCTGTTCCAGGACTGGTTAACTTTCCAGCCCTGTCTGTAACGAGCAACAGCTCCTTCCTGTTTTGGAGCGGAGGAAGTTGATGCTGCTCCTGCCTTGAAGTTACGAAAGGCACGAAAATTAGACTGTTTGGCCTTTGATTTGGCCCTGTCCTGAGGTAGAGCATGGCCCTTACCTCCCGTAATGTCAGCAATAATTTCTTTCAAGCCGGGCCTCGAATAAGGTCTGCCCTTTGAAAGGAATATTAAGCAATTTAGATTTAGAAGTCACGTCAGCTGACCAGGATTTAAGCCATAGCGCTCTGCGCGCTTGGATGGCGAATCCGGAGTTCTTAGCTGTAAGTTTGGTTAAATGCACAACGGCATCAGAAACAAATGCGTTAGCTAGCTTAAGTGTCTTAAGCTTGTTGATTATTTCATCCAATGGAGCTGAGCGAATGGTCTCTTCCAGAGACTCAAACCAGAATGCTGCCGCAGCAGTGACAGGCGCGATGCATGCGAGGGGCTGTAAAATAAAACCTTGTTGAACAAACATTTTCTTAAGGTAACCCTCTAATTTTTTATCCATTGGATCTGAAAAGGCACAACTATCCTCCACCGGGATAGTGGTACACTTAGCTAAAGTAGAAACTGCTCCCTCCACCTTAGGGACCGTCTGCCATAAGTCTCGTGTGGTGGCGTCAATAGGAAACATTTTCCTAAATATGGGAGGAGGGGTAAAAGGCACAGCCGGTCTATCCCACTCCTTGCTAATAATCTCTGTAAGCCTTTTTGGTATAGGAAATACGTCAGTACACACCGGTACCGCATAGTATCTATCCAACCTACATAATTTCTCTGGAATTGCAACCGTGTTACAATCATTCAGAGCCGCTAATACCTCCCCTAGCAATGTGCGGAGGTTCTCTAGCTTAAATTTAAAATTGGAAATCTCTGAATCCAGTCTCCCTGGATCAGATCCGTCACCCACAGAATGAAGCTCTCCGTCCTCACGTTCTGCAAACTGTGACGCAGTATCTGACATGGCTCTCATCCGCGCGCTCTATCCTTAACCCAGAGCTATCGCGCTTGCCTCTTAATTCTGGCAACTTAGATAATACTTCTGTCATAACAGTAGCCATGTCTTGCAAAGTGATTTGTAAGGGCCTCCCTGATGTACTTGGCGCCACAAAATCACGCACCTCCTGAGCGGGAGGCAAAGGTACTGACACGTGAGGAGAGTTAGTCGGCATAACTTCCCCCTCGTCGTCTGGTGATAATTTCTTTACATGTAAAGATTGACTTTTATTTAAAGTAGCATCAATGCAATTAGTACACAAATTTCTATTGGGCTCCACATTGGCCTTTAAACATAGTGAACAAAGAGATTCATCTGAGTCAGACATGTTTAAACAAACTAGCAATGAGACTAGCAAACTTGGAAATACTTTTCAAAATTAATTTACAAGCAAAATAAAAAACGTTACTGTGCCTTTAAGAAGCACAGAAAAACTGACACAGTTGAAATAACAATGACCAAAATAGTTATAGCAACCAAATTTTCACAGTAAATGTATTAAGTTAGCAAAGGATTGCACCCACCAGCAAATGGATGATTAACCCCTTAGTACCCAAAAACGGATAACAATTATATAATTAACGTTTTTCTCACAGTCAAATACACTGTCACAGGACTGCTGTGCCTGATTACCTTCCTCAAAATGGATTTTGAAGACCCCTGAGCTCTCTAGAGACGATCTGGATCATGGAGGATGAAGTAGACAGATTGTGACTGAATTTTTACTGCGCAAAAAAGCGCTAAAATAGGCCCCTCCCACTCATATTACAACAGTGGGGAAGCTCAGAAACTGTTTCTATGCAGAAAACAAAGATGGCCATGTGGTAAAAATCATGCCCTAATAAGTTTTATCACCAAGTACCTCACAAAAACGATTAACAAGCCAGTAAACGTTTTAAACATACATTTGAAAGTTATGTATTATTATTAATAAGCCTGCTACCAGTCGTTTTTACTGCAGTTAAGGCTCATACATTATTTCAGTATTAACAGTATTTTCAGAGTCAATTCCATTCCTTAGAAAAATACATTCAGTGTACACACACATCAGCCTGATACCAGTCGCTATCACTGCATTTAAGGCTGAACTTACTTTACAATGGTATCAGCAGTATTTTCTCAGTCAATTCCATTCCTCAGAAAATAAATTACTGCACATACCTCATTTGTTGCAGGGGAGCCCTGCATGCTATTCCCCTTCTCTGAAGTTACCTCACTCCTCAGATGAGAAACAGCCAGTGGATCTTAGTTACGTCTGCTAAGACCATAGAAAAAAACCCAGGCAGATTCTTCTTCTAATGCTGCCTGAGAATAAACAGCACACTCCGGTGCCATTTAAAAATAACAAACTTTTGATTGTAGAAATAAACTAAGTTAAAAAACACCACAGATCTCTCACAGCTTCCTTTTTAGTTAGGCTGCAAGAGAATGACTGAGTATGATATGTGAGGGGAGGAGCTATATAGCAGCTCTGCTGGGTAATTCTCTTGCAGTTTCCTGTTAGGAAGAGATATATTCCATAAGTAATGGATGACCCGTGGACTGACTACACTTAACAGGAGAAACGGCGTATAAATCATATAAAGACACCAATGTATCAGACAGTAAAATATTGTAGGCTTACTCGGACATGTTAATCAAGGTACAAATATATCAAATCACTGTCTGCATAAAAGCTGGCTCTGAAAATGAAGCAACGAGCTGTCCAAGTAAAAAAGCATATGCCGTGTAAGCACCCAGCTAAAGAAAAGCCATCTGGTATTTAATTAATGCAATAGTAGTTGAGATGTAAAACTAACGCCGACATCGGCAGAATTAGGATAGCGGCTGTATCTAATTCTGATATTATACTCGTAATTGCCGCTGTTGCGGGCTTCCAAGATGAATTAAACAACTGTGAAACCACTGCAACTATGATTAAAATAAGGACCCCAATATGTTTCACCAGAAGGCTTTATCAAAGGCCTTTCCAATTTACTTTGGTTATCTAATTTGCTCAGTTCTCTTGGCATCTTTTATTGAAGAGTAAAGCTAGGTAGGCTGATATGAGCTCAGAAGCGTACGTGTGTTTTTAGCAATTTATGGCAACAGTGTTTACAACTATGTAGAACATTGCTATAAACATGGTTGCAAACACTGCTGCCAGATGACTAAAGATATGTGCATACTTCTGAGCTCACTAATGATTACCCTTTAACAAAGGATACTAAATGAATAAGAAAAATGAATAATAGAAGTTGTTTAAAAAAATGTCATGCTCTATCCAATCCATTTAAGTTTAGTTTTGACTTTATGGTCCCTTTAAACAATGAACAACTGCAGCACTAGACACCATAGAGTTTTTGGTGACGAGGGAAATAAAGTGCAACTATATCCAAAATGTGTCATCTAGGGGTATGTGAGACCCCTTGTTTGAAGAAAAGGGAATCACATATTCCTCTAGCATGCATGTTAGCACTATGGGAATGCTGGTAACCTGCAGCATCACAGACAAGGGATTTGTTTTTTATAGAGTAAAAGGGCCCCTGTGGCTGTGGGACAACCATATGCCCCTTACTATTTTTTGAAAATATAATTATGCAATTCTAAATATTGGTGCTTTTGGAAGATAAATTGTCAATCAACATCATAAGGAATTTAAAGGGCCATAATACCCAAATGTTTAAACACTTGAAAGTGATGCAGCATAGCTGTAAAAAGCTGATTAGAAAATATCACTTGAACATCTTTATGTAAAAAAGAAAGATATTTTACCTCAAAAGTTCCTCAGTAGCCACCTCCCATTGTAAAGGATTTCTAAGCAGCATTTTAGTGTGTTTGTCCTGGGACATCTGAAGGGACTAGCATCGTGCACTCTCATATTATTTCACCAATCAGGTAAAGGAAGCTTACTATGAAATCTCATGAGAGTTAAGTCAAATCTCATGAGATCACAGTAAGAGTTCATGACCTCAGCACTGCTGATGCCGATTGGCTGCTGTTCATTTCTTCTTTTTTTATTTTTTTTTTTACCTGCAGCTGGGAGCAGCTGAGTATAACTTTTTACACAGAACTTACTCTGCTGAGCTGAGGAAATTGTGAGGTAAAATATCTTCCTTTTTTACATAGAGATGCTCAGGTGATATTTTCCTGTCAGCTTTTTACAGTTATACTGCATCAGTTTCAAGTGATTTAGCATATGAGTATTATGTCCCTTTAACTGCCACATTAAGAAATGCACACTGTTTAGCAAACAGTTTTACATTAGTTATTCAATCAAGCAATCAAAAAAAAGCCTCACAAATAAAATCACTTCTAATTCTGGCATACTTGTTGGACTTTTGCCATTTTAAGGCTTTGCATTTGTTTAACCAAGCGAACTATGTAAAAAAAAATATACAGAAGAGCATTTACCTGGTTAATTTCCATTACATCCTTATATCGAATAAAGGCAATAGGGATTGTCAGATCTTTATAGGAACTTCTGTTCTCATTTGGAATAGGCTGTAAATAAAGTAAGAACATTATTAACTTTAGCATCAATTTAAATGGGATAAATATTTTCATGGGGCAAAGATTATATATATATTGCATATGACAAAATAATTTTATTATTTATGGGATCTATTTTTTTTTTTTTTTACTAACTCATAATAAGTTTTTAATTATTCTAATGTTTAGACTACAAAACAGATACATGAACAGAAGGGACAGTAAACACCTTGAGATTTTGATATAGAATGTTTAATTATAATTAATGAAAACAATTTCTTAATATATTTTTTATTATTTATTTTTCTCCCTTTAAAATTTAGCTCTAAAATAGAGCAATGTCTAACTCTCGGACCTTGAAATGAAGCCAGCTGACTTCTCAAGGCTATATCCCTGCTACTTGTCTCTCCCCAATTGGCTTTAATTGATAACTGCAAAACAATCACTTCATATTAAACGACAGTGACTGACTAGCCTTGTTTTCTGCAGATTAAAAACTAGATTGGTTCCTTCAAATATGGCAAATGGGGGATGGAGTTTGGCTAGTGAAAAAATAATTAAAGTAAAAAGGATGTTAATTTGTTTTAAAACCATTAAGACTTGGCTGATATGTTATTCTATATCAGCACAGCAGAAATGTCTTGCAATTACAAGGTGCTTACTATCCCTTTAATGTTGAAAATGACATATAAAATCACTATTGTAATATTAATTTTAGTCTAAATTACTGTTAAACAACTGTTAGCATAACATATACATGACAACCATATATTTATTCATTATCTAGATGTGAATTAATGTAGCAGATAATGAAGTATTTTTTTAAAAAACATATCCTTAAAGGGACACTCCAGTCAAAATTTAAATGCATGTTAGATCAATGACAACTTTAATTAGAAACATATTTACAGTATACATGTATTGGCAAAAATGCTTACAGTAAAAGTTATCTGTTTTAGTGTTAGCATTTTTCTCTGCACGTGCATGTGAAGCATAACTACATATCCTCAGTGCTACAGCATTTTAAATATTACAGCTGCTCAGAGTGCCAGTGGGGCTTGTATCATGTTAGCGATTAACAAATTCAGTCATTACCAGATGGTACAAGCACCTAAGGCTCTCTGAGCAAGAGCTGTGTTTAAAATGCTGGTACACTGTGAATACTTAAATACACTTTTGAAACAGCTATAGATTTTAATATAGACATTTTTGCTAATACATGAAAATTGCTAAAATGTTTCTATTCAAAAATGAAATGCATCAATGTGAAATCCAATTTTGGCTGGAATGTCCCTTTAAATAAAAAGTTAATGATTAAGGAAACAAGATTGATAGCTGAATTTTTAAAGTGTCCTGCTGTTGGTATAGAGCCAACAAAAGTGTTAACCATAGCTCATGAATAATTTTTGATACTGATGTTAGTAGGACCCATCAACTAAATCAAGCACAGAGTTTGGAATTTCCTGGCTTTTTAAGTGTTGGTGGCTAAGAGGGAATCTAATCAGATTTATCAACTGTTCATATATATTTTGTTGCAGTGAAGTTACAAACCAATCCATTCTTTTTGGCAATCAGCAATAATTTAGCACCCTTGTCCTGTGCAATCACAGCTTTGTCAAGGATCGAACAGTTCCCATTCTGTACGACCACTGCCTTGTCCTTCACACTTGTAGCTGGAAGCTCTGAAGCACTACACAGCCAGATGATGCTCAGGTTAATCAGTTCATAATATGTCTAAACAACAAAGAGATATAAAACATTAATCAAATGCAGTGACTCTTGGGGAATCATAAAAAGGCAGCCACTTCATCTTCTTTAAATGAATAGGGCATAGAACAATCTCTAAATGGCCATCGTTTAAAATGGTTAAGAATTAAACAAGAATCAAATACTATAATTAACAAAGTACTGATACTAGGCCCAATGACCTGTTTGTAGACACCTACAACACTCAACTTACCATGCTCTCATTTTTGCTTTCCAGCTATGTGAATCTGGTTGCCATCAATTACTGTACTTTTCCTTACTTCATTTTTGGTTTTTATCTGTTATTTCAAGTCTTTTGCGTGTGTTTAAAGGGCCAGTGAACTGTAAAATTGATTTCCCCTTAAACACTAAATACATTTTAAAAAGCATATTATTGAGGTTATTCCCCACCATGTTGTTATCTAGCTTTCAATTCATGCCAGTGACGACAAGTTTGCACATGTGCATCAACGCTCTTTCAGATATCTGCCATGAAACCTAGGTTCCAAAATGTCAGCACCGATAATAAGAGGCAGGTGCATTAAAATGTATTTAGGGCTAAACTACAAGTGAGGCGAAAACTATTTCGCAAGGGTTCCGATGTAAACAAAGTTCTGATCTAAACAAATAAGTTAAAAAGTGAAATCACTCGATTGCGTGATTTCAATGATGGGATCTGTCTGGGGGGAGTGCCTATGATGCTAGGCACGCCCTCCAGCCCGCGATCCCATTCAGGAAAAGCCTTTAACTTCAGTACAACCAAAAGGCTAGGACGATCTATGCTAAGAGCGTTAAACCCCAGTTAGGACGGCATAGAACGTTCTAAGGGCGGAAAGGGGTTAAGCAACTTTCTAATTTACTGCTATTATCAATGTGTCTTCGTTCTCTTGCTATCTTTATTTAAAAACAGGAAGGTAAAGCTTAGGAGTCAGCCCATTTTGGTTCAGAACCTTGCAGTACTGTGTGTTTAGCTTGGAAACTGGCCCATTTTAGGTTCAGCACCCTGGGTTATATTTGCTTATTGGTGGCAACATGTAGCCACCAATAAGCAAGCGTTATCCAGGGTGCTGAACCTTAAATGGGCTGGCTTCTAAGCCAAACACACAGTACTGCAGGGTTGACAGTCCTCTATGCAAACCATTGTTTACTAATGTTGCAAACTGCCTGCTGACAGTTAAAGGGACACTGAACCCCCATTTTTTTCTTTTGGGATTCAGATAGAGCATACAATTTTAAGCAACTTTCTAATTTACTCCTATTATCAAATTTTCTTCATTTTCTTTGTATCTTTATTTGAAATGCAAGAATGTAAGTTTAGATGCCGGCCCATTTTTGGTGAACAACCTGGGTTGTTCTTGCTGATTGGTGGATAAATTCATCCACCAATTAAAAAGTGCTGTCCACAGGTCTGAACCAAAAAAAAAGCTTAGATGCCTTATTTTTCAAATAAAGATAGCAAGAGAACGAAGACAAATTGATAATATGCGTAAATTAGAAAGTTGCTTAAAATTGCATGCTCTATCAGAATCACGAAAGAAAAAATTTAGGTTCAGTGTCCCTTTAAGTCTGAAGCCATTTCTCCCTGCTTATCCTTCTCAATCTAACTGTAAGCCTCTGACACTGCTGACCACCCTTCTCTGCTTCAAACTATCCCTTTCTAAGATTGGAAGAAAACTACGTAAGAGTTTTGTCATAAATACCAATCTAACTCTACCTTCTCTGGCAAATTTTGCCCATTTAATCTTTTAATCTACAGATCATCCCTAGAATCCTTAAAGAGCCATTATAGTCGTTTTTAATCAAAGGATGTATAAATAGTTCATGACATGCTCAAAATTTTACTACTATGCACCCATTAGACATAATTTACTGTTTTAACTATATCCTTCTTACAAGTTTTTATGACTTCCACTGCCCCTAAAACACTGCGATACTGCTTCCAATAATGCTGTGAGTCGCTCGCTCGACCGACATGTAAGGATGAAGCCTGCACAATGCAGCATTTTTTTCAGTTCCTCACAGCGTAGGGAAAGAAGATCAGGCTTCATAAAAGATCAAACTTCATAAAATTAACCCCAGCCCCTCTGTGAGCGTTCAATCGGCAATGGTTGCTATGGAAACCTTTGAAGCTTTATAAAAGCTGATAACGCTCTGCATAAAAGGATATTTAAAAGCCTTTTTAAAAGTAATTTATAGCCTTTTTATTTGCGCATGCCAGGTTCTTTTATTTATTGATTTATTTGCATTTTGGATCCTGTTCTCCTGGGACGACGACGTTATCTTCAACTAACTGATGGCTGGATTATACGTATGTGTGTGTGTTGCAGGGGCTAAAATAGTGTGCATTTTGATTGATATAATTATAAAAAATGAAAGTTATATGGGGATTCAAAATTGTTAACATCTATTATGTTTGCAATACATATACACAAAAACTAAATGAGGGGATAAAAACTAAATATTATAACTTTAATGTTAATACAGTATATCAAAATGAATTTGGCTACTGCAGTTTACCTAAACTGACACGCTAGCAGAGCTGGTGTAAACGTTGCTAGGGGCAACCGGTTCCTCTGCTAGCGTGTCAGTTGGCGTTCACTGTGATCCTGTGTCAGCACACTGTTGCGTGTGTGCTCCCATGTCTAATCACCTAGGCAATGCTGATTGGACATGGGCAAATAGAAAAAAAAACGCCCTTTTTATGGGCGTTTGGAAAAAGAACATTGTGGGACCTTTTTTTCATTGTTTGAAGTACTTTTTAGGTTAGGGCATTAGAAATAATAATAATTTTTAATAAAATAATTGGCGAGTACATTAAAAACAATAAGCTATATGTGGATGAAACCGAAATTTTTCTCTCTACACCAGACTTAAAAGGACAGTAAAGTCAAAACTAAACTTACATAATTCAGATAGAGCATGCAATTGTAAACAACTTTACAGTAAACTTCTATTATTAAGTTTGCTTCGTCCTTGATATTGTCTGAGTAAACCTAGGAGCAGCAATGCACCACTGGGAGCTAGCTTAACACATCTCGTTAGCCAGTGACAAGAGGCATATATGTGCTGCAGACCGCAATCAACAGCTAGCCCCCAGTAGTGCAATGTTGTTCCTGAGCTTACCTAAGTATGCTTTTTAACAAAGGATACCAAGAGAACAAAGGCAAATTTAATAATAGTAAGTAAATTGGAAAGTTGTTTAAAATTGCATGCTGCACCAGAATCACAAAAGTTTAAAGGGACAGTATACACTGCATGTAATAGACACTACTATAAAGAATAATTTGTACAGATACTGATCTAAAAATCCAGTTTAAAATCTTTTAAAAACTCCCAGTTAAGCACTGTTGAAAAGGTTAGGCTGGAAAACCCACTCAAATGGGCTGGAAAGCAAAAAGAGCAGACCCCCCCCCCCTCCCCCTGCATATAAAAAGACCCTTTACACAAACAGGAGCAAGCTAGAGTAGGTAGACAACAGTCTACTTCTAAAACTTTGGGGCTTGGTAAGGATTCTAAAAATCACCACAATGTCTTTTTAAAATAACCAAAACTATACATTTCTACAAAAAAAACCACCTGTATGGGCTATATAAATGGATCATGTACAAAACATTTATACAAAGAAAAATCTAGTGTACAATGTCCCTTTAAAGGGAAAGTCTAGTCAAAAATAAACTTTCATGATTCAGATAGGGCATGTAATTTTAAACAACTTTCCAATTTACTTTTATCATCAATTTTGCTTTGTTCTCTTGGTATTCTTAGTTGAAAACCAAACCTAGGTAGGTTCATATGCAAATTTCTTAGCCCTTGAAGGCTGCCTCTTATCTGAATGCATTTTAACATTTTTTTCACAACTAGAGGGCGTTAGTTTGTGTGTGCTATATAGATAACATTGTGCTCACGCCTGTGGAGTTACCTAGGGGTCAGCACCAAGTTGCTAAACTGAAAGCCTGTCAAAAGAACTGAAATAAGGGGGAAGTCTACAGAGGCTTAGATACAAGGTAATCACAAAGGTAAAAAGTATATTAATATAACAGTGTTGGTTATGCAAAACCGGGGAATGGGTAATAAAGGGATTATACATCTTTTAAAACAATAACAATTCTGGAGTAGGCTGTCCTTTTACTGTTTACTGATTTTTTTTATACCATCTCTCATTTCACCTTGCTATTTCCATAGCCGTTTGTTTGAAAGAGAAATGAATCTCTCATTCATCCTACATTTCTCTAATCTAAAAACTGTAATAATTTCCTTTCTTAGATGATGTGCCAAGCCAAAACTATTTTAATTGCAAAGTTTACACCTAAATTGTCCCCTATCAATTTGCCTTTTAAATTTGCCTAACTTTATAATGTATTTTAGAACAACTAGACACGGATATGAATTCAGAAGAAAACAGTCTCATTTTTTTAAAAATGGGCACCGCTTATAAAAACTATCACAACAGGAAAGGGATTATTTGATCTTCCCATTTAAAGACTCAGAGATCATCTTATTAAATATTTGGTAAAGAACCTGGCAAGGATGCCCTCCCCCCATCCCTTTTTTTTTTCTCCCCTTCCTTCTTTGGGTGGGGGAGCTGGGTAATAACACACCCAAGTTTTGGCTATTTATTGCTCATATGTTTTCACCTATGATTTTTGAATGGTATCAATTAGATTGAATCAGTAGGATGATTCAAGTAAGTACTGCTAGGTTTTCCTAGCCTTGTTTTTCTTTTTTCTTCTTTTTGGTTTGTTACCCTCTACCATAGATAGAATTATTTTTTTGTGGGTCATGTAAAGAGGAATTGTAAATCCTTAGTAAAAATTGGTAAGAATTGTATTACAGGATGAATTTGTCCCTTAAAAGAGGGGATACAAAGGCTAGTTTGTCTCTGTTATTTGCTATTAAGAACTGCTGAGTTTAAAATATAAAAATTCCAAATGGTATACTAATACCACCTGAGGGACAATTATTGAACTTTCAGTAGAATGCAATAGTCATAATATTAGAATAAGCAATTGATCAACATTGTTTATACAAATGTGTTTGATTTCTTTTATTTTTTGGCATATTGTAAAAAAAGACTTTGGCCCTGCGTGGCACTATAATATGTAATCCGTTTACTTGTATACTTGTCTGGAGATAAATAATTTTAAAAAAAATTGCCTAACTTTAACAGACTATTTCTTAGGGAAGTTTTAATTGATGATATCTCTACTAAATTGACACAAAACACACAACATTATCAGAACAGAAAATTCCATACTGTTTTGTCCTTTATCTCAGTATATTCTGAAATTCTTCACAGCCATTTTACCAGCTTATTTTTTTGTGGCTTACTTTCCTTTTAGATATTACTGTTATGCAGCACAAACAAATTGGACATTAACATCCCTGAAAAGTGGGCTTTTACTTTAACTACAAAAGATAATTACATTTTATTTATTTTCAATAAAAATGGACATTAATGTTTTTTTTGCTACTTAGGCATTCCCCCCCTAAGGTTACACACAAGTATATAGGAAATTAAATGTTTTTGTGTCTTCATTGAAATTGCTGAAAACTGATCAGTCTAAATCAGGGGTGGGCAATTACCGGCCCTCCAGATGGTAGGGACTACATCTCCCATGATCCTTTGCCTGCATTATGGCTGAAAGAGCATTATGGGAGATGTAGTCCATAAAACGGTAATTGCAAACCCTTGGTCTAAATAGTCAAACATGCAGTACCAAATACTTACAGCACTGGAAACAGTTGTTGCAAGAGTTGTCCATGAAGAATTATATGTGATGCAGTAGTCTTTTGTAGGTGGTGGTGTCCCATCACCTACTGCATGAAGAATTCCCACCTCTGCATCCGTCTGAAAACAAATAATATGTCTGGCATGACTTAACAGCATTTATAGTGATGGTAAAGTTTCCAATTCGTATAATTAGATCCGGAATGGAAACTGAAAGTCCCCATTATTTGTAGCACTGGTAAATCCTAGCATTTCAAAAACTCTAGGATTTACTATCACTTTAAGTACCCTATCAGAAGTGGTGGATGTGGATCAAATAGAGATTGAAAACAGTTTACATTTGTTAATATTTTTAGAACTGCTAAATGTACTCACTTAAATGACTTCTGCAATAATTATGTCTCTGAAAACTTAAAGGGACATGAAACCCAAAAAATGTGTTTCATGATTTAGGTAGAACATACAATTTTAAACAACTTCCCAGTTTACTTCTATTATCAGATTGGCTTCATTCTTTTATTATAATTTGTTGAAGTAGCAGCAATGCACTACTGGTTTCTGACTGAACACATGGGTGAGCCAATGAAAATAGGCATAAATATGCAGCCACCGATCAGCAGCTAGAACTTAGGTTCTCTGCTGCTCTTGAGCTTACCTAGATAAACCTTTCAGCAAAGGATAACAAGAGAAGGAAGCAAATTAAATAATAGAAGTAAATTGGAAAGTTGTTTAAAATTGTATGCTCTTTCAGAATCATGAAATCATTTTTTTGGGTTTCATGTCCCTTTAAGTTATTATTCATCAACTAATTCAGCAGAGAGCTGGAGGAAGAAGAAAAAAAAAAAAAGAAGAGTACAATGTTTAGCACTCGTGTCTATAAGGATAATGTGTTACAATGTTTCCAACCTGAAAGAAAATAAAACAACTTTTATTGGTGTATGTCCTCTTCCTCCTGTGCTAGATTTGTTTAGTTTTGTTATGTTTTGCATTTTATCACAAATCCTTGTCATTGTATACCCCTATCATTGTACCCAGCGCTACGGAATTTGGTGGCGCTATACAAATAAATGATAATAATAATAAAAGAAATTTAAAAACGCAAAAATGTTATCTCTATATATTTAGTATTGTCTGAGAGGCAAATCAACATATAATTCAACAAGGATCCTTAAAATGTACACATCAGTAGCCATCAAATTGTGTATTGGCTGCTAGTCATTTGCTGATCCGGTTAAATAACGTTAAGTGAAATTATCGCAATGTACAGTAATGTATTAGGAAAAATTTATGTGAAAAAATAAACCAAATACTTGATTTAGGTCAATTAGGACAACAGTCAAAATCACACTATTGGTATGGTAACCAATCAGACTACAAATACGATTGACAGCTGTACCGGCCAATGAGATTGATTGAATATCGAGTAATACAAAATATGTATAATTCTACTCATTCGGAAATATGAATATAAAAGATCAATATAAAAAAAATCACATAATATGCAAATTATGTTACTAACAGTAAAAAACGAAGAGTGTGAAAGAAGAAAACAAACTTAAATCTTTACAATGACTCGATATCCACCAATAAGATGATGACCAAATGACGGACATCGCTATTGACCAATCATAACGTCGACAAATTGAGTGACAGAACTCACAGCCAATCAGAATCCAATAAAGGGTAATTAAACCACACGAGAATACAGCAAGATTGCCCTTTGAAAAAGCCACAACAGCAAAACGCGTCAGTGGCGTCTCTGCTCTTTAGTTTTAACTTTCTAATGCTAAATCTCTGAGCCTTATAATAATTATCTCTAGAGCCAATTTAATAACTTTAACTTAACGTTATTTAAACGGATCCGCAAATGACTAGCAGCCAATACACAATTTAAAGGCTACTAATGTGTACATTTTAAGGATCCTTGTTGAATTATATGTTTATTTGCCTCTCAGACAATGAGAGAGAGAGAGACAGAGAGAGAGACAGAGAGAGACAGAGAGAGAGACAGAGAGAGACAGAGAGAGAGAGAGAGAGAGAGAGAGAGAGTTTGCGTTTTTAAATGTATTTTTTCTTTTATATACATACACCAATAAAAGTTTTATTTTCTTTCAATTTGGAAACATTGTAACACATTATCCTTATAGACGCATGAGTGCTAAACATTGTACTGTTCTCTTTTTTTCCAGCTCTCTGCTGGATTAGTTGATGAATCAATTTTGTCAGTACAAAGCACCTGCCCCACAGATATAACATAACTATACAATATAATATGAGCTGTCTATATCTTCAGTAGTAGTGCCATTGCTACATTTCATCGTTATTATTATCCTCAGTTATTAGCAGAGCAGTGCTAAAAACATGGGTCTAATATGCAAAGTAACAATTATGGGAGACAAAGGGATAGAGAAGGCCCTGTTGTAAATCAGCTCTCACAAAGTTGATCTACCAAGCAGCTGGGCTTGTAAGCTTACAGGTTCCGTAAACAACAGATTAGTTTGGTACTACACTATATGTATCAGATGATGTATAATGAAAATTACTGCTGCATCAAGATATTTGGGCCAATAATAATTATTAATTACAGTCAAGAGTGCATTCTTGCTAATATCCTATGCACCTTTACTTTTTCAGGTCTAACTTTTAATTTTTTTATCTCATTATTTAAAGCACAATTTTTAAACATTCATAAAACTTGTCCTTTGATTTGTCATTAAAGCAAAAGCTTCTTAAGTACTGGTGTACTTGTAGAAACCATAGTAAAGATTATCCAGAAAAGCTCTTCTAATACATGCCAGCATATGCTCATATTTATAACCATTCATCTTTACACCTATTATTTTCAACCTTATTTCACTAAGAAACCCTTCAATAAATTCTAAATAATCCATCTTTTTTGCTTTAATTCTCAGAGTGCAGCAATGTTCTCTCTGAATAGTCTGTTATAATTGCTTTATTTTCATTTTTGCTCATTTATATATCAAAGAGCAGTGCTGCAGATAGGATCAGCGGCAATTTCGATTCTCAGACTTTAACTGTGTGATTAACCCCTTTGGGGAGATCAGAGCATGTTTAAAACTATAATGGCCTTCAAGAAAATCAAAAAAGTGCTGCAGACACATCGCCCTGCCAAACAAAACAAAAATAATCAAATATCTGATATAGAGATGTATGTATTCTCCGAATTAATTATTCGAAGAAAATAATGTTTACAAAAAATAAAACAAAAACAACCCAACAATATAGATTTGCATATCAGGGGCAAATTTAGCCCCCATTACTGTTAGGTGTCAATAAAAATTGTACCACATCCAGAATATGAGCAACAAATGCAGTGTGTAAGTAAAAATAAACTGTTCTAATAGTTCAAAGCAGTTTAATTTTACTTGCATGGCCTATTAAAATTATTTTGGAGTAGATTATTATATCAGATGATGGTCTAATGCATTCACTAAACAGACACTGTATTGCATACACTTTCCAGACATTACAGGTAACCTCAGATCCGCTGGAGAGTCACAAGGCTGCTCCTTTGAAACATAACAACTCTATCCAACTCTCTTCACAGTGTCCAAGGGACGTGCTAATAGGACAATTAGACCCTCTTCTTCTTCTTCATAGAACCAGGGCTGTGCTAATGCTCCTTTTAGCATGGCTCCCCAGCGCTACAACTACATTGGCATAGCCCTGGTTTTATGAAGAAGAGAATTAGCACAGCTCCCCAGAACGCTGCACAAGTAGTCTACTATTGACCCTAGACTACTGTGTAACAACAATAAGGGAGAATGCTAAATCAATAGCTTATTGAGATGTCCCAAAAGGTTCTATATAAAGCCAAATTCTAGCAGCCTGTGAACATCTTAATAAAGGCCATTAGCTGAAACACGTAGATTGTTGTTCCAAGCTGTTTACTGCTTCCTAATAACCATCCCACCAGAAGTGCTACCCCACAGGAACGTCTTAATTTTATGGCAAGACAGGAGGCTTCATATTTGGCATCAAATCTTTACTGAATCCAAACAGCTGCAAAGAAAACATACAGAGAAAAAAAATAATAATAGCATAGTAACAAGACTGCACCAATCAGCACACAGCAGCCTAATAAACTGTAATGAGCAAGTCCAGCATTTCCTCTTTTCTTTGCTGCTTCCAGACAGCAGGTCATGTATTCATTTTCCCTTAAAATTGTAATATATTTTGATGATCTTTGCTTAAGATCACTAATCTGTTTATCTGTGTTTTAGAATATACTATAAACCATTATATAGGTTTCTTTCCTAGGTTCTTTAGTCTCTATTCTGTTTATCTTGTTTAAGACCTTTCTGTAAAACAGCTACCCCACAGAAACGTCTTAATTGTGGGTGAAAATACTGCTGAGGAAATGGTCACGTATGCCATTCTCACACATAGGAGATTGTTACCCCTGTTTCCCTGTACGACAGGGCACATTCAATTGGATCGCCAAAGTCCGGTCACGGTTTCAACCAATCCCTGACCCGCAGTCGCCATCTCACGTGATCCAGAAGTGTGCACAGACACACCACAGACACTGCTTAGTCGGCATTTTTCCCTGAAAAGACGTCACTCGGTTGGCACAAAAAAGCACTTTTACCATGGTTTGATTTTGATCTACAAAGCATTTTTAATCCTATATCCACTGCAGTGCGATTTTACTTCGATCCTGTACCGGTATATCATTTCAGACAATATTGTCCTTTTGCGCTCTACAGTTACGATATAACTGAACTTTTTATTGAGATATTTTTATTGAGGCTTATTACTCTGTTTTATGGAATCTATTCATGTTTATATTCAGTAAAAAAAAAAAAAAAAAATCACATTTAATATTTATTTATTTACAAAATATTTTACCAGGAAGGATAAATTGAGATTTCTCTTGTTTTCAAATATGTCCTGGATCCACAAAACATTGTATTAAAGGGACACTGAACCAAATTTTTTTATTTTGTGATTCAGATAGAGCATGGAATTTTAAGCAACTTTCTAATTTACTCCTATTATCATATTTTCTTCATTCTCTTGGTATCTTTATTTGAAATGCACGAATGTAAGTTTAGATGCCGGCCCATTTTTGGTGAACAACCTGGGTTGTCCTTGCTGATTGGTGGATAAATTGATCCACCAATAAAAAGTGCTATCCAGAGTACTGAACCAAAAAAAAGGCTTAGATGCCTTCTTTTTCAAATGAAGATAGCAAGAGAACAAAGAAAAAGTGATGAGTAAATTAGAAAGAGTAAATTAGAAAGTTGTTTAAAATTTCATGCTCTATCTGAATCACAAACGAAAAAATTTGGGTTCAGTGTCCCTTTAATACAATAGGGTACAATAAAATACAAAAAACATATTAATGCATAATATATGCAAAATTTAACATAGTATAGGTAGGAAATATATCATCAACCATGACAGGTACAATTTGTTTTGAGATATGTAGAGAGGGATCTCTTAAAGGATTTTAAGCTTGGGGAAGGTTTGAAAGTGTGCAGGATGTATATCAATCTCAATTGACATTATTTCTCCCCTTTTGAGACATCTCAATAAACTATTGATTTAGAACTCTCCCTTACTGTTGGTTCTTAGTTTTGTTTAACATTTGTTGAGGAGCACTTGTTAATTTTAGGATGTAGCTACATTGAGAACCTCTAGGAGTATTTTTCTCTAACTTGTTTGTATTCCAAAAGGATTGAACACAGTAGAAATACAGATCAGGATCACGGATCAGAAGTCCTCCGCAGGTCCCAATCGACACTTCTACACAATAGTCTTACAATTTACGGATTAGAGTACGTAATTTTTCAACTACAATGGCCCTTTAATTATGAATTTTGTAGAAAAAGCATTCTAGTAAATGTGTTTAAATATGATAGAACTTACACCATATCTGGTAACAATGCTGATGTCACTGTAGTATATAGTGATAAAATAAATATTGGCATGTTAAAAAATATGTAGTTTTGGAAAACAAATGGTTAGATTTTTATTAAACAATAATGTGCCTTTGTATAATAATTGCATTTTCAGAACAGGAATGGATTATGTACATAAATGTAAACTTGAAAGCTATTTGTAAACAAGCATATAGGACAGTAATATGCAGCTTATGGGAACACACCATAGCAATAAACACATATCTAGATTTGTTATAAAAAATACTTTCTGGCTACTATCTATACTCATTCATTAAATGTTTTAAAAAATGTTGAAAGATATGACAAAAAATATGGTTTATTATTAACTGAGTATACCTGAGACCAGAGCAGCAACAGAACCAGGCCCTGCAGGCCGGTTAGACCCATCCTCCGGAAGTTTAATATAGGCAGCGAATGCAATCACGGTCAGGGACTCATGGATAAAGGATCTTTATTTACGGCTCAATTCCAACCCGATCACCAGTCCGAATCTACTTCGCTTCGGTCAAATCCTTCCGAATTAGGGACTGTGACTGTCTGCCCCCGGATACGGACGTCTCCAAGCTAGCTCTGCATAACAACAGGTGACGCAGCTATACAGCTGGCAAAGTATGAGGAAGTCACTCAGGCTTCACGGACACGGAGGAGTGGTCTGTGCAGAGTGCGAGAAAGGCACTTATTACTCGGTATTAATAGAAACTGAAAGCAAGTGCATTTTGTTCTCTATAAAACGCTGTAAAAGAACATATCATCCATGTATAATAATGAGAATTGTCGTTATTTCTGCTCTCACTTTGTTATCAAAGCTGCAGGGTGCAGCGCCAAAGGTAAAAGGTACTGCGTCAATGTTTTTTAAAACATTTTAAAATATAAGTGGATATGTATGAATATACTATTTTTTTAAACTAATTAAAAAGCACAGTAATGTCACATTAACCGTTACTTGCTATAGTTCTAAGGGAATACAGGTTTAGAATAGTTCTCAAAAATTAGGTTTCTTGTTAAAGTGAAGGTATGTTAGTATAGGCATATACCTAAACCTCTTGCTTACAGATGTCAAAAAGCAAATTCTGAAACCTGCTAATCAAATAGCTGGTTAAGGCAATTTGCAGCATTTTGATTACAGATCTTAAGGTTTTTTTGGAGCATGGGATTAAAGCACAAGTTTTACAGAAAATCAAGAGAGGTTTAATGTCCCTTTAACCCCTTAATGACCGGACCATTTTTCAATTTTCTTACCCTTAATGACAATGGCTATTTTTACATTTCTGCGGTGTTTGCGTTTAGCTGTAATTTTCCTCTTACTCATTTACTGTACCCACACATATTATCTACTGTTTTTCTCGCCATTAAATGGACTTTCTAAAGATACCATTATTTTCATCATATCTTATAATTTACTAAAAAAAAAAAGATAAAATATGAGAAAAAAAACAGAAAAAAACACTCTTTTTCTAACTTTGACCCCCAAAATCTGTTACACATCTACAACCACCAAAAAACACCCATGCTAAATAGTTTCTAAATTTTGTCCTGAGTTTAGAAATACCCAATGTTTACATCTTCTTTGCTTTTTTTGCAATTTATGGGGCAATAAATACAAGTAGCACTTTGCTATTTCCAAACCACTTTTTTTCAGAATTAGCGCTAGTTACATTGGAACCCTGATATCTTTCAGGAATCCCTGAATATCCATTGACATGTATATATTTTGTTTTAGAAGACATCCCAAAGTATTGATCTAGGCCCATTTTGGTACATTTCATGCCACCATTTCACCGCCAAATGCGATTAAAAAAAAAAAAGTTCACTTTTTCACATATTTTGTCAAAAACTTTAGGTTTCCCACTGAAATTATTTACAAACAGCTTCTGCAATTATGGCACAAATGGTTGTAAATGCTTCTCTGGGATCCCCTTTTTCAGAAATAACAGACTCATATGGCTTTGTGGTTGCTTTTTGGTAATTAGAAGGCCGCTAAATGCCGCTGCGCACCACACATGTTTTATGCCCAGGAGTGAAGGGGTTAATTAGGGAGCTTGTAGGGTTAATTTTAGCTTTAGTGTAGTGTAGTAGACAACCCCAAGTATTGATCTAGGCCCATTTTGGTATATTTTATGCCACCATTTCACCACCAAATGCGAGCAAATAAAAAAATTACATTTTTCACAATTTTAGGTTTCTCACTGAAATTATTTACAAACAGCTTGTGCTATTATGGCAGAAATTGTTTTAAAAGCTTCTCTGGGATCCCCTTTGTTCAGAAATAGCAGACTTATATGGCTTTGGCGTTGCTTTTTGGTGATTAGAAGGCCGCTAAATGCTGCTGCGCACCACACGTGAATTATGCCCAGCAGTGAAGGGGTTAAATTAGGTAGCTTGTAGGGAGCTTGCAGGGTTAATTTTAGAGATCAGCCTCCCACCTGACACATCCCACCCCCTGATCCCTCCCAAACAGCTCTCTTCCCTCCCCCACCCCACAATTGTTACCGCCATCTTAAGTACTGGCAGAAAGTCTGCCAGTACTAAATAAAAGAGGTTTTTTTTTTTTTTTTTTTTTTAAATAAAAATTATAAAATATTTTAGTTGTGATGGACCCCTGCCTTGGCACCAACCTCCCTGATCCCCCCCCCTCCAGCTCTCTAACCCTCTCCCCTACCTAATTACCGCCATCTTGGGTACTGGCAGCTGTCTGCCAGTACCCAGTTTGGCCCCACAAACCAAACTATTTAAATTTCATTTATAACTTTTATTTGTATATTTAATTATTTCTGTAGTGTAGCAGCCCACCCCACAATACCCCCTCCCAGATCCTTTTATATGTAAAAAAAAAACAAACTTTTTTTTTAACATTTTTTTTCCCCCTTCCTTCATTGGTGTCAGTGTGGCTAATGCGTGCCCGTGCACGTGCGCTCGCATCATGCACGCGCGCGCGCACGCTCCCTCCTCCCACCGGACAAAGGCACCATCGGCACCATCACTACCGGTGCAGAGAGGGCCACAGAGTGGCTCTCTCTGCATCAGAGTCTTGTAAAGGGGTATTGCAGGATGCCTCCATATCGAGGCATCACTGCAATACCCTCAGAGCTGCTGGAAGTGATTGTGATCACTTCCAGCACTCTGTTAGACAACTGACGTACCAGGTACGTCCATTGTCATTAACTGCTAGTTAATGCATGACGTACCTGGTACGTCAGTTGTCATTAAGGGGTTAAAGGGATACTGAACCCATTTTTTTTTCTTTCGTGATTCAGATAGAGCATGCAATTTTTAGCAACTTTCTAATTTACTCCTATTATCAAATTTTCTTAATTATCTTGGTATATTTATTTAAAAAGCAAGAATGTAAGTTTAGATGCCGGCCCATTTTTGGTGAACAACCTGGGTTCAGGGTTGTCCTTGCTGATTGGACAGCACCAATAAACAAGTGCTGTTCATGGTCTGAACCAAACATTTGCTAGCTCCTTAGCTTAGATGCCTTATTTTTCAAATAAAGATAGCAAGAGAACGAAGAACATTTGATAATAGGAGTAAATTAGAAAGTTGCTTACATTTGCATGCTCTATCTAAATCCTAAAAATAAAAAAATGGGTTCAGTATCCCTTTAACCCCTTAACGACCAAGGACGTACGCCACACGTCCTCAAAAAAAATACAGTTAATGACCGAGGACGTGTGGCGTACGTCCTTGGTCTGGAAAGCAGCTGGAAGCGATCCTGCACGCTTCCAGTTGCTTTCCGGTTATTGCAGTGATGCCTCGATATCGAGGCATCCTGCAATAACCTTTTTTAGCAATCCAGTGCAGAGAGAGCCACTCTGTGGCCCTCTCTGCACCGGACATCACCGGCTAAATCCGTTGGTGGGTGGGAACCGGTTCGGGTGGCGGCCATCGATGGCCCTGATGATGTGGAGGGGGGCGGGATCGTGGGCGGGGGTGATCGGGGGCGCGCGCGTGCACGGGAGGGCGGGGGCGGGCGCGTGCACGGGGAGGGAGCGGGTGGGAACCGCTCCACTACAGAAAAAGGAAGTATTAAAAGTTTTTAAAAAGTAGACTATATTTATATCAAACTACATCAGTCAGGGGGTGGGGGATTGGTCTGTGTGGGGGGGAAAGTAACACTACAGAAAAAGAAGATAAAAATAAAAAAAAAAACATTTCTCTTGCAAACTGGGTACTGGCAGACAGCTGCCAGTACCCAAGATGGCCCCCAATAAGGCAGAGGGGGAGGGTTAGAGAGCTGTTTTGGGGGGGATCAGGGAGGTTGGGGGCTAAGGGGGATCCTACAAAGTAGCATATGTAAATATGCTAAAAAATGTTTATTTTTTTAATAAAAAGCTTTTATTTTAGTACTGGCAGACTTTCTGCCAGTACTTAAGATGGCAGGGACAATTGTGGTGTGGGGGAGGGAAGGGAGCGGTTTGGGAGGGATCAGGGGGTCTGATGTGTCAGGTGGGAGGCTGATCTCTACACTAAAGCTAAAATTAACCCTGCAAGCTCCCTACAAACTACCTAATTAACCCCTTCACTGCTAGCCATAATACACATGTGATGCGCAGCAGCACTTTGCGGCCTTCTAATTACCAAAAAGCAACGCCAAAGTCATATATGTCTGCTATTTCTGAACAAAGGGGATCCCAGAGAAGCATTTACAATCATTTGTGCCATAATTACACAAGCTGTTTGTAAATAATTTCAGTGAGAAACCTAAAATTGTGAAAAATTTAGTGTTTTTTTTTAATTTGATTGCATTTGGCGGTGAAATGGTGGCATGAAATATCCCAAAATGGGCCTAGATCAATACTTGGGGTTGTCTACTACACTACACTGAAGCTAAAATTAACCCTAGAAGCTCCCTACATGCTCCCTAATTAACCCCTTCACTGCTGGGCATAATACACGTGTGGTGCGCAGTTGCATTTAGCAGCCTTCTAATTAGTAAAAAGCAAAGCCAAAGCCATATAAGTCTGCTATTTCTGAACAAAGTGGATCCCAGAGAAGCATTTACAACCATTTATGCTATAATTGCATAAGTTGTTTGTAAATAATTTCAGTGAGAAACCTAAAGTTTGTGAAAAAAATTGTGAAAAAGTGAACAATTTTTTTTTATTTGATCGCATTTGGCGGTGAAATGGTGGCATGAAATATACCAAAATGGGCCTAGATCAATACTTTGGGATGTCTTCTAAAAAAAAATATATACATGTCAATGGATATTCAGGGATTCCTGAAAGATATCAGTGTCCCAATGTAACTATCGCTAATTTTGAAAAAAAGTGGTTTGGAAATAGCAAAGTGCTACTTGTATTTATGGCCCTATAACTTGCAAAGAACATGTAAACATTGGGTATTTCTAAACTCAGGACAAAATTTAGAAACTATTTAGCATATGTTTTTTTGGGGGGTCAAAGTTAGAAAAAGTGTGTTTTTTTCAATTTTTTCCTCATATTTTATATTTTTTTTTATAGTAAATTATAAGATATGATGAAAATAATGGTATATTTTGAAAGTCCATTTAATGGCGAGAAAAACGGTATATAATATGTGTGGGTACATTAAATGAGTAAGGGGAAAATTACAGCTAAACACAAACACAGCAGAAATGTAAAAATAGCCTTGGTCCCAAACGGACAGAAAATGGAAAAGTGCTCTGGTCATTAAGGGGTTAAGGAAATTAGATTGAGCAATTACAAGGGAATTGTATTAAAATACTAGAATTTGTTTTTCCATACTCTCTTTAGAACAGCACTAACACAGTGAAAGCAAATTAAACCAGCTGGACAAATGACATTCCTTAAAGGGACATGAAACCCAACATTTTCTTTCATGATTCATATATATATATTGATTGTGATTGGCTTACCCATGTGTTGAGTTAGGAACCATTAGTGCATTTCTGCTCCTTCAACAAATGATAACAAGAGAATTAAATAAATTAGATAATAGAAGTAAATTAGAAAGTCATTTAAAATTGAATTCTCTATCTGAATCATGAAAGAAAAAAATTGTTTCATGTCCCTTTTAACTACAGCTAAGTTTTTTTTTTTATTGATTCTCTTTTATATGATTCTAGTAGACAAAACTTTTAAGAAAAAAACATAATTTATGTAAGAACTTACCTGATAAATTAATTTCTTTCATATTGGCAAGAGTCCATGAGCTAGTGACATATGGGATATACAATCCTACCAGGAGGGGCAAAGTTTCCCAAACCTCAAAATGCCTATAAATACACCCCTCACCACTCCCACAATTCAGTTTAACGAATAGCCAAGCAGTGGGGTGATAAGAAAGGAGTAGAAAGCATCAACAATAGGAAATTTGGAAATAATTGTGCTTTATACAAAAAATCATAACCACCATAAAAAGGGTGGGCCTCATGGACTCTTGCCAATATGAAAGAAATGAATTTATCAGGTAAGTTCTTACATAAATTATGTTTTCTTTCATGTAATTGGCAAGAGTCCATGAGCTAATGACATATGGGATATCAATACCCAAGATGTCGATCTTCCACTCAAGAGTCACTAGAGAGGGAGGGAATAAAAATAAAAACAGCCATATTCCGCTAAAAAAATTAATCCACAACCCAAAAAAATAAGTTTATTTTCATTTTTGAAAGAAAAAAACTTAAATCTAAAGCAGAAGAATCAAACTGAAACAGCTGCCTGAAGAACTTTTCTACCAAAAACTGCTTCCGAAGAAGCAAATACATCAAAACGGTAGAATTTTGTAAATGTATGCAAAGAGGACCAAGTTGCCGCTTTGCAAATCTGATCAACTGAAGCTTCATTCTTAAAAGCCCACAAAGTGGAGACCGATCTAGTAGAATGAGCTGTAATTCTGAGGCGGGGCCTGACCAAATAAGCTTGATGAATCAAAAGTTTCAGCCAAGGAAATAGCAGAAGCCTTCTGACCTTTCCTAGGACCTGAAAATAAAACAAATAGACTGGAAGTCTTCCTGAAATCTTTAGTAGCTTCCACATAATATTTCAAAGCTCTTACCACATCCAAAGAATGTAAGGATCTCTCCAAAGAATTCTTAGGATTAGGACATAAGGAAGGGACAGCAATTTCTCTACTAATGTTGTTAGAATCCACAACCTTAGGTAAAAATTAAAAGAAGTCTGCAAAACTGCCTTATCCTGATGAAAAATCAGAAAAGGAGACTCACAAGAAAGAGCAGATAACTCAGAAACTCTTCTAGCAGAAGAGATGGCCAAAAGAAACAACACTTTCCAAGAAAGTAGTTTAATGTCTAAAGAATGCATAGGTTCAAATGGAGGAGCCTGTAAAGCCTTCAGAACCAAATTAAGACTCCAAGGAGGAGAAATTGACTTAATGACAGGCTTAATACGAATTAAAGCCTGTACGAAACAGTGTATATCAGGAAGTATAGCAATCTTTCTGTGAAATAAAACGGAAAGAGCAGAGATTTGTCCTTTCAAGGAACTTGCAGACAAACCCTTATCCAAACCATCCTGAAGAAACTGTAAAATTCTAGGAATTCTAAAAGAATGCCAGGAGAATTTATGAGAAGAACACCATGAAATGTAAGTCTTCCAAACTCTATAATAAATCTTTCTAGAGACAGATTTACGAGCTTGTAACATAGTATTAATCACTGAGTCAGAGAAACCTCTATGACTCAGAACTAAGCGTTCAATTTCCATACCTTCAAATTTAATGATTTGAGATTCTGATGGAAAAACGGACCTTGAGATAGTAGGTCCGGCCGTAACGGAAGTGGCCAAGGCGGGCAACTGGACATCCGAACCAAATCCGCATACCAAAACCTGTGTGGCCATGCTGGAGCCACCAGCAACACAAAATACTGTTCCGTGATGATCTTGGAGATCACTCTTGGAAGGAGAACTAGAGGCGGGAAGATGTAAGCAGGATGATAACACCAAGGAAGTGTCAGCGCATCCACTGCTTCCGCCTGCACATCCCTGGACCTGGACAGGTATCTGGGAAGCTTCTTGTTTAGATGAGAGGCCATGAGATCTATCCCTGGAAGAACCCACATCTGAACAATCTGAGAAAACACATCTGGATGGAGAGACCACTCCCCTGGATGTAAAGTCTGGTGGCTGAGATAATCCGCCTCCCAATTGTCTACACCTGGGATATGCATCGCAGAGATTAGACAGGAGCTGGATTCCGCCCAAGCAAGTATCCGAGATACTTCTTTCATAGCTTGGGGTCTGTGAGTCCCACCCTGATGATTGACATAAGCCACAGTTGTGATATTGTCTGTCTGAAAACAAATGAACGGTTCTCTCTTTAGCAGAGGCCAGAACTGAAGAACCCTGATAATTGCACGGAGTTCTAAAATATTTATTGGTAATCTCGCCTCTTGAGATTTACAAACCCTTTGTGCTGTCAGAGATCCCCAAACAGCTCCCCAACCTGAAAGACTCGCATCAGTTGTGATTACTGTCCAGGTTGGCCGAACAAAAGAAGCCCCTTGAACCAAATGATGGTGATCTATCCACCATGTCAGAGAGTGTCGTACATTGGGATTCAAGGATATTAATTGTGATATCTTTGTATAATCCCTGCACCATTGATTCAGCATACAAAGCTGTAGAGGTCTCATGTGAAAACAAGCAAAGGGGATCGCATCCGATGCTGCAGTCATGAGACCTAAAACTTCCATGCACATAGCCACTGAAGGGAATGACTGAGACTGAAGGTGCCGGCATGCTGCAACCAATTTTAAACGTCTCTTGTCTGTTAGAGACAGAGTCATGGAAACTGAATCTATCTGGAAGCCTAAAAAGGTGACCCTTGTCTGAGGAATCAAGAAACTTTTTGGCAAATTGATCCTCCAACCATGTTTCCGAAGAAACAACACTAGTTGATTTGTGTGAGATTCTGCAGTACGTAAAGACTGAGCTAGTACCAAGATATCGTCCAAATAAGGAAACACTGCAATACCCTGTTCTCTGATTACAGATAGTAGGGCACCCAGAACCTTTGAAAAGATTCTTGGAGCTGTTGCTAGGCCAAATGGAAGAGCATCAAATTGGTAATGCTTGTCTAGAAAAGAGAATCTCAGAAACTGATAGTGTTCTGGATGAATCGGAATATGAAGGTATGCATCCTGCAAGTCTATTGTGGACATATAATGTCCTTGCTGAACAAAAGGCAGAATAGTCCTTATAGTCACCATCTTGAAAGTTGGTACTCTTACATAATGATTCAAAATTTTCAGATCCAGAACTGGTCTGAATAAATTTTCTTTCTTTGGTACAATGAATAGATTTGAATAAAACCCCAAACCTTGTTCCTGAGGAGGAACTGGCATGATTACCCCTGAAGACTCCAGGTCTGAAACACACTTTAGAAAAGCCTGAGATTTTACAGGGATACGTGAGAGAAAAAATCTTCTCACAGGAGGTCTTACTCTGAATCCTATTCGATACCCTTGAGAGACAATGCTCTGAATTCAATGATTTTGGACAGATTTTATCCAAAAATCCTTGAAAAACCTTAATCTGCCCCCTACCAGCTGAGCTGGAATGAGGGCCGCACCTTCATGCGGACTTAAGGGCTGACTTTGGTTTCCTAAATGGCTTGGATTTATTCCAATTTGAGGAAGGCTTCCAATTGGGGAGGATTAAGTTTTTGTTCCTTATTCTGACGAAAGGAACGAAAACGGTTAGAAGCCTTAGATCTACCCTTAGGTTTTTTTATCCTGAGGCAGAAAAACTCCTTTTCCCCCAGTGATAGTTGAAATAATAGAATCCAACTGAGAACCAAATAAATTATTACCTTGGAAAGAAAGAGATAGTAATCTAGATTTAGATATCATATCAGCATTCCAAGATTTAAGCCACAAAGCTTTTCTAGCTAATACAGCTAAAGACATGGATCTAACATCAATTTTGATAATATCAAAAATGGCATCACAAATAAAATGATTAGCATGCTGCAGTAAGCAAATAATGCTAGATATCTCAGAATCCAATTCATGTTGCACTAAATTCTCCAACCAGAAAGTTGATGCAGCTGCAACATCAGCCAAAGAAATAGCAGGTCTGAGAAGATGACCTGAATATAAATATGCCTTCCTTAGATAGGATTCAAGCTTCCTATCTAAAGGATCCTTAAAGGAAGTACTATCTTCCATAGGAATAGTGGTACGTTTAGCAAGAGTAGAAATAGCCCCATCAACTTTGGGGATTTTTTCCTAAAACTATAGATTTTGCTGGTAAAGGATACAATTTTTTAAACCTTGAAAAAGGAATAAAAGAAGTACCTGGCTTATTCCATTCCTTAGAAATCATATCAGAAATAGCCTCAGGAATAGGAAAAACCCCTGGAGAAACCACAGGAGGTTTAAAAACGACATTTAAACGTTTATTAGACTGAACGTCAATAGGACTGGTTACCTCAATATCCAAAGTAATTAACACTTCTTTCTTCTGTTAAGTGTGATCAGTCCACGGGTCATCATTACTTCTGGGATATTACTCCTCCCCAACAGGAAGTGCAAGAGGATTCACCCAGCAGAGCTGCATATAGCTCCTCCCCTCTACGTCACTCCCAGTCATTCTCTTGCACCCAACGACTAGATAGGATGTGTGAGAGGACTATGGTGATTATACTTAGTTTTATATCTTCAATCAAAAGTTTGTTATTTTAAAATAGCACCGGAGTGTGTTATTACCTCTCTGGCAGAGTTTGAAGAAGAATCTACCAGAGTTTTTGCTATGATTTTAGCCGGAGTAGTTAAGATCATATTGCTGTTTCTCGGCCATCTGAGGAGAGGTAAACTTCAGATCAGGGGACAGCGGGCAGATGAATCTGCATAGAGGTATGTAGCAGCTTTTATTTTCTGACAATGGAATTGATGAGAAAATCCTGCCATACCGATATAATGTCATGTATGTATACTTTACACTTCAGTATTCTGGGGAATGGTACTTCACTAGAATTACACTGTAAGAATTACATAAAGCTGTTTAATAACTAGAAATTATGTTTAACGTTTTTGCTGGAATGTAAAATCGTTTTCATTTGCTGAGGTACTGAGTGAATAAATGTTTGGGCACTATTTTTCCACTTGGCAGTTGCTTAATCTTTTTTCTGACAGTTTCTGTTCTCTCTCACTGCTGTGTGTGAGGGGGAGGGGCCGTTTTTTGGCGCTTTTGCTACGCATCAAATATTTCAGTCAGCAGCTCATTGTATTTCCTGCATGATCCGGTTCATCTCTACAGAGCTCAGGGGTCTTCAAAACTTATTTTGAGGGAGGTAATTTCTCTCAGCAGAGCTGTGAGAATTATAGTTGACTGAGATAAAAAACGTTTATTCTGTAATTTGTTTCCTGCTTTCAGAATTTGTTATCTTTGCTAATGGGATTAAACCTTTGCTAAAGTTGTGTTGTTTACACTATAACTGTTTTCAATTTATTAATTTTCAACTGTCATAGATCTTCTGTGCTTCTTAAAGGCACAGTACGTTTTTATTATTATTCTAATTGAATTGTATTCCAAGTTGCAAGTTTATTTGCTAGTGTGTTAAACATGTCTGATTCAGAGGATGATACCTGTGTCATTTGTTGCAATGCCAAAGTGGAGCCCAATAGAAATTTATGTACTAACTGTATTGATGCTACTTTAAATAAAAGTCAATCTGTACAAATTGAACAAATTTCACCAAACAACGAGGGGAGAGTTATGCCGACTAACTCGCCTCACGTGTCAGTACCTGCATCTCCCGATCGGGAGGTGCGTGATATTGTAGCGCCGAGTACATCTGGGCGGCCATTACAAATCACATTACAGGATATGGCTACTGTTATTACTGAAGTTTTGGCTAAATTACCAGAACTAAGAGGTAAGCGTGATCACTCTGGGGTGAGAACAGAGTGCGCTGATAATATTAGGGCCATGTCAGACACTGCGTCACAGGTGGCAGAACATGAGGACGGAGAACTTCATTCTGTGGGTGACGGTTCTGATCCAAACAGACTGGATTCAGATATTTCAAATTTTAAATTTAAACTGGAAAACCTCCGTGTATTACTAGGGGAGGTGTTAGCGGCTCTGAATGATTGTAACACAGTTGCAATACCAGAGAAAATGTGTAGGTTGGATAAATATTTTGCGGTACCGGCGAGTACTGAGGTTTTTCCTATACCTAAGAGACTTACTGAAATTGTTACTAAGGAGTGGGATAGACCCGGTGTGCCGTTCTCACCCCCTCCGATATTTAGAAAAATGTTTCCAATAGACGCCACCACACGGGACTTATGGCAAACGGTCCCTAAGGTGGAGGGAGCAGTTTCTACTTTAGCTAAGCGTACCACTATCCCGGTGGAGGATAGCTGTGCTTTTTCAGATCCAATGGATAAAAAATTAGAGGGTTACCTTAAGAAAATGTTTGTTCAACAAGGTTTTATATTGCAACCCCTTGCATGCATTGCGCCGATCACGGCTGCAGCGGCATTCTGGATTGAGTCTCTGGAAGAGAACATTAGTTCAGCTACTCTGGACGACATTACGGACAGGCTTAGAGTCCTTAAACTAGCTAATTCATTCATTTCGGAGGCCGTAGTACATCTTACTAAACTTACGGCGAAGAATTCAGGATTCGCCATTCAGGCACGCAGGGCGCTGTGGCTAAAATCCTGGTCAGCTGATGTTACTTCTAAGTCTAAATTGCTTAATATACCTTTCAAAGGGCAGACCTTATTCGGGCCCGGGTTGAAAGAGATTATCGCTGACATTACAGGAGGTAAAGGCCATGCCCTGCCTCAGGACAAAGCCAAAGCTAAGGCTAGACAGTCTAATTTTCGTTCCTTTCGTAATTTCAAAGCTGGAGCAGCATCAACTTCCTCTGCACCAAGACAGGAAGGAGCTGTTGCTCGCTACAGACAAGGCTGGAAACCTAACCAGTCCTGGAACAAGGGCAAGCAGACCAGGAAACCTGCTGCTGCCCCTAAAACAGCATGAATTGAGGGCCCCCGATCCGGGATCGGATCTAGTGGGGGGCAGACTTTCTCTCTTCGCCCAGGCTTGGGCAAGAGATGTCCAGGATCCCTGGGCGCTAGAGATAATATCTCAGGGATACCTTCTGGACTTCAAATACTCTCCTCCAAGAGAGAGATTTCATCTGTCAAGGTTGTCAACAATCCAGACAAAGAAAGAGGCGTTTCTACGCTGCGTACAAGAGCTCTTGTTAATGGGAGTAATCCATCCTGTTCCACGATCGGAACAGGGACAGGGGTTTTACTCAAATCTGTTTGTGGTTCCCAAAAAAGAGGGAACTTTCAGACCAATCCTGGACTTAAAGATCCTAAACAAATTCCTATGAGTTCCATCGTTCAAGATGGAGACTATTCGGACAATTTTACCTATGATCCAAGAGGGTCAGTACATGACCACTGTAGATTTAAAAGATGCCTACCTTCACATACCGATTCACAAAGATCATTACCGGTACCTAAGGTTTGCCTTCCTAGACAGGCATTACCAGTTTGTGGCTCTTCCATTCGGATTGGCTACAGCTCCAAGAATCTTCACAAAGGTTCTGGGTGCTCTTCTGGCGGTACTAAGACCGCGGGGAATCTCGGTAGCTCCATACCTAGACGACATTCTGATTCAAGCTTCAAGCTTTCAAACTGCCAAGTCTCATACAGAGTTAGTACTGGCATTTCTAAGGTCACATGGATGGAAGGTGAACGAAAAGAAGAGTTCACTCGTTCCACTCACAAGAGTTCCCTTCCTGGGGACTCTTATAGATTCTGTAGAAATGAAGATTTACCTGACAGAGGACAGGCTAACAAGACTTCAAAGTGCTTGCCGCACCCTTCATTCCATTCAACACCCGTCAGTGGCTCAATGCATGGAGGTAATCGGCTTAATGGTAGCGGCAATGGACATAGTACCCTTTGCACGCTTACACCTCAGACCACTGCAACTGTGCATGCTAAGTCAGTGGAATGGGGATTACTCAGACTTATCCCCTTCTCTGAATCTGGATCAAGAGACCAGAAATTCTCTTCTATGGTGGCTTTCTCGGCCACATCTGTCCAGGGGGATGCCATTCAGCAGACCAGACTGGACAATTGTAACAACAGACGCCAGCCTTCTAGGTTGGGGTGCCGTCTGGAATTCTCTGAAGGCTCAGGGACAATGGAGTCAGGAGGAGAGTCTCCTGCCAATAAACATTCTGGAATTGAGAGCAGTTCTCAATGCCCTCCTGGCTTGGCCCCAGTTGACAACTCGGGGGTTCATCAGGTTTCAGTCGGACAACATCACGACTGTAGCTTACATCAACCATCAGGGAGGGACAAGAAGCTCCCTAGCTATGATGGAAGTATCAAAGATAATTCGCTGGGCAGAGTCTCACTCTTGCCACCTGTCAGCAATCCACATCCCGGGAGTGGAGAACTGGGAGGCGGATTTCTTAAGTCGTCAGACTTTTCATCCGGGGGAGTGGGAACTCCATCCGGAGGTCTTTGCCCAAATACTTCGACGTTGGGGCAAACCAGAGATAGATCTCATGGCGTCTCGACAGAACGCCAAGCTTCCTCGTTACGGGTCCAGATCCAGGGATCCAGGAGCAGTCCTGATAGATGCCCTGACAGCACCTTGGGACTTCAGGATGGCTTACGTGTTTCCACCCTTCCCGATGCTTCCTCGATTGATTGCCAGAATCAAACAAGAGAGAGCATCAGTGATTCTAATAGCTCCTGCGTGGCCACGCAGGACTTGGTATGCAGACCTGGTGGACATGTCATCCTGTCCACCTTGGTCTCTACCTCTGAAACAGGACCTTCTGATACAGGGTCCCTTCAAACATCAAAATCTAACTTCTCTGAAGCTGACTGCTTGGAAATTGAACGCTTGATTTTATCAAGACGTGGGTTTTCCGAGTCAGTTATTGATACCTTAATACAGGCTAGGAAGCCTGTTACCAGAAGGATTTACCATAAGATATGGCGTAAATACCTATATTGGTGTGAATCCAAAGGTTACTCTTGGAGTAAGGTTAGGATTCCTAGGATATTGTCTTTTCTACAAGAAGGTTTAGAAAAGGGTTTATCTGCTAGTTCATTAAAGGGACAGATCTCAGCTCTGTCCATTCTGTTACACAAACGTCTGTCAGAAGTTCCTGACGTCCAGGCTTTTTGTCAGGCTTTGGCCAGGATTAAGCCTGTGTTTAAAACTGTTGCTCCACCATGGAGTTTAAACCTTGTTCTTAATGTTTTACAGGGCGTTCCGTTTGAACCCCTTCATTCCATTGATATAAAGTTGTTATCTTGGAAAGTTCTATTTTTAATGGCTATTTCCTCGGCTCGAAGAGTCTCTGAATTATCAGCCTTACATTGTGATTCTCCTTATTTGATTTTCCATTCGGATAAGGTAGTTCTGCGTACTAAACCTGGGTTCTTACCTAAGGTAGTTACTAACAGGAATATCAATCAAGAGATTGTTGTTCCTTCCTTGTGCTCAAATCCTTCTTCGAAGAAGGAACGTCTACTGCACAACCTGGATGTAGTCCGTGCTCTAAAATTTTACTTACAGGCAACTAAGGAATTTCGACAAACGTCTTCTCTGTTTGTCGTTTACTCTGGGCAGAGGAGAGGTCAAAAAGCTTCTGCTACCTCTCTTTCTTTTTGGCTTCGTAGCATAATTCGTTTAGCTTATGAGACTGCTGGACAGCAGCCTCCTGAAAGAATTACAGCTCATTCTACTAGAGCTGTGGCTTCCACTTGGGCCTTCAAGAATGAGGCCTCTGTTGAGCAGATTTGCAAGGCTGCAACTTGGTCTTCGCTTCATACTTTTTCCAAATTTTACAAATTTGACACTTTTGCTTCATCGGAGGCTATTTTTGGGAGAAAGGTTCTTCAGGCAGTGGTTCCTTCTGTATAAAGAGCCTGCCTATCCCTCCCGTCATCCGTGTACTTTTGCTTTGGTATTGGTATCCCAGAAGTAATGATGACCCGTGGACTGATCACACTTAACAGAAGAAAACATAATTTATGCTTACCTGATAAATTCCTTTCTTCTGTAGTGTGATCAGTCCACGGCCCGCCCTGTTTTTAAGGCAGGTAAATATTTTTTAATTTATACTCCAGTCACCACTTCACCCTTGGCTTTTCCTTTCTCGTTGGTCCTTGGTCGAATGACTGGGAGTGACGTAGAGGGGAGGAGCTATATGCAGCTCTGCTGGGTGAATCCTCTTGCACTTCCTGTTGGGGAGGAGTAATATCCCAGAAGTAATGATGACCCGTGGACTGATCACACTACAGAAGAAAGGAATTTATCAGGTAAGCATAAATTATGTTTTTAATAAAGAACACATATACTCTATTTTAAATAAATAAGTAGATTTGTCAGTGTCAATATCTGAGGAAGGATCTTCTGAATCAGATAGATCCTCATCAGAAGGATAAATTATTATGTTGTTGGTCATTTGAAATTTCATCAGCTAAATGAGAAGTTTTAAAAGACCTTTTAAGTTTATTAGAAGGTTGAAATGCAGACAAAGCCTTCAGAATAGAATCAGAAACAAATTCTTTAAAATTTACAGGTGTATCATGCACATTAGAAGTTGAAGGAACTGCAACTGGCAATGTACTATTACTGATGGAAACACTATCTGCATGTAAAAGTTTATCATGACAACTATTACAAATGACATTCGGTGGAATAATTTCTACAATTTTACAACAAATGCACTTAGCTTTGGTCGAACCGATGTCAGGCAGCAATGTTCCAGCAGAAACTTCTGAGACAGGATCAGATTGGGACATCTTGCACAATGTAAGAGAAAAAACAACATATAAAGCAAAATTATCTATTTCCTTATATGACAGTTTCAGGAATGGGAAAAAATGCAATAGCATAGACCTCTGATAGAGAGAAAAAAAGCAAGAGGAAAACATACAAGGAGTATTGAATTAATGAACCGGAAATGACACACTCGCGTCACTGATGATGCCGCCGTGTGAAAAGTCTTTGCGTCACGTATGACGCCGGAAATGACGAAGTTGCGTCATAAACGTATTTTTTTCGCGCCAAAAATATTTTTGCGCCAAGAATGACGCAATAAAGTTTAGCATTTGACGAACCCGCGGTCCTAATATCCGCAATTGCAAGAAGTAGTCAATTTGAAAAAAGACTAAACCCCAGGTAAGAAATACATTTCTTAAAATGTTTATATTCCCAAATATGAAACTGACAGTCTGCAGAAGGAAATACATGAACCCGACTCATGGCAAATATAAGTACAATACATATATTTAGAACTTTATATAAATACATAAAGTGCCAAACCATAGCTGAGAGTGTCTTAAGTAATGAAAACATACTTACCAAAAGACATCCATCCACATATAGCAGATAGCCAAACCAGTACTAAAACAGTTATTAGTAGAGGTAATGGTAAATTGAGAGTATATCGTCGATCTGAAAAGGGAGGTAGGAGATGAATCTCTACGACCGATAACAGAGAACCTATGAAATAGACCCCCGTTAGGGAAATCATTGTATTCAATAAGTGATACTCCCTTCACGTCCCTCTGACATTCGCTGTACTCTGAGAGGAATCGGGCTTCAACAATGCTGAGAAGCGCATATCAACGTAGAAATCTTAGCACAAACTTACTTCACCACCTCCATAAGAGGCAAAGTTTGTAAAACTCCCAACAGTAATTAAGATGATCCGTGGACTCACCGTGTCATTAGAAAAAAATTAATCATAGTGTGCTTTAATTTGCATATCTGGCGATGTCACATAAACAAATGTCCAATAGACGTGCATTGGGTAGCAACAAATGCTGAATATGTCAGCTACCAGCAACATTTGGCCCTATTCGGAGCTGGATATCTTTGTGTGAAAATGCAACACAAAGATCTGGATTTTCTCAGATCTTTGTGTGTTGCATTTTTACTCTAAGATATCCAGCTCCGACTTCTGGTGGGCGGCTCATTAAGATGGTAGCAAGATATTGAAGCTCTCTGAAAACAATCTTTTTGCAGCCTTAATCTGATGCCATCCACGCCTCTCTTGACAATTTTTTGTGTCTGAGAACGATTGTAGATAGAGGAACAAACACCTTCTCTACCCCGGAAAGCATTCTGAAAGATAATTGAGGGACACGGTTATGGTGTCTCCTATCACCCAAGATGGACTCTCTCACTAAGTAACTAATAGCTACATTTCTACTCCGCTTGGATAACTTTATGAAATCTTGCCGGGTGCTTCATGAGGAGATTCGATCCCTTCAGGAACCTCATTTACCACTAATTACCGTCCCTGTACAGGTTAAGGAAGATC